>NW_006408735.1:3521709-3522945 GCF_000296735.1 Chrysochloris asiatica
GACTCGATGGCACCTGACAACAACAACAACAATATTGTGAAATAGACATTCACAATAAAATACATATTGGATAGAAATACCTATTGGAATCTTGATTACAGAGAGCTTGTAAGCCCATCTTCAGCCTATACTTGATTGGATTTTCATAAAAAAGGGTGTTAGAATTTGTCCAGAAAGTAACAGGCTTTTTATTTTAAACCTTTGTAGAGTATGAGGCCCTAGGAATCCTGAGTCCCACCCATAACCTTCAGAGTTGGAACATTTGCATTTGAAAAGATATGCAGATCAACCCAGAACTACTGGGATAGCAAGAGATTCATGATTGACAGAAAGCAGAGAAAAAAGCAGCCTGTTTCAAAAAGCTTGTTTCAAGCAAGTGTTTGCCTTGGATGTATCAAGGTCAGAAAAGTCTGTGCCCGTCAGAGAAAATCCCCTTCAAGGACTGAAAGTTGCAGGAAACTGGCGAGTGGTATGCTTGCTAGTGGCCACTTGGGTCTACTTATGAGTGGAATTTGAAGAATGCAGCAATGAAGGCAGGGCCTGAGTTTGGACTTGTTCTATTGGTACCCACTGACCATGAGATGAGAGAGAAGAGGAAGGGCTGGCTGGTCTAAAGTTTATGGAGTTGAATGAACTCCTGTGTTCCAGGGCACTGACCTATCCCCTGTGGGCTAGGCTGAGAGTGAAAGAGCCAGCTGGTCTGAAATGCAGGGAGGTGTGTGTGAACTCCCAAACTTTCAGTTTGCATCCATTTTATCTAGCGTGAATGGTTAGGACTGAGCTGATCAGAACCTGACCAGATGAAGATAAAGATGTTTGCTTCTCGGAGCAAGTGTCAATTTCTACAATTCCATGAACTGGACATTTGGTGAATGCAATTACTCAAAATTCCAACTGGAATGGAAGATTCATCAGATCAAGGAAAATGCTTGTCTCCTCAGAGTACTGGGTTGATAGAGTTGGGCAATTTAGATATTGGCTATAGAAATTGTGGTCTATAAACACATGAAGTTGCTGGCTTACAAGCTTTCATGGATGTGCTTACTTTTTTTTTTTTTTTTAAGTGTTTTATTGTGAATTATATGATAGTTTACATGGGAGAACACTAGTTTTACATTCATTCTATCGTACATCATATCATTGCCATGGTTACAATCCCCTCCATGCATCATCAACCGACCAAAGGGTATACCCTGCAAGCCTGCCCCCTACACTCTCCCAACCCCCCCACCCACA
>NW_006408735.1:3524143-3536588 GCF_000296735.1 Chrysochloris asiatica
CTCCTAGACTGAAAAGTTAATCACTCCCCTCCTTGCTATAAAATGTCTACCTTTACATTTCCAACCCTCACAATCAATCCTGATAGCAATTATTCACTATTGTATCACAAAAGACCCAGCTGTATTTCATTGCATCAGCCCTGGCTAGTCAGACTGAATACTACTCACTGGAGATTCTACCTTCCTCCACACCCTCTGGATCTATGTTCCCTCTTGAAAGCTTGTCAGCCAGTCACTCACTTATTGCCTTTGTAGCTCCCCCACCCCCCATTTTGGGTAGCCAGTGTCCAAGTTGCCCATCCCTGTCTACTCTGTGTGTGGAGGGTGTGGGTTTTGAATGAAGGAACATGAGAGAATCCCCACTGACTAGTTTTCCTCTTTTCCAAATGGGTCTGGTGTAAAGGGGTGAAGGATAATGCTGATGGGATTTTATTATTTCAATTTTGAGTAACTTTTAAGACAATCAATTATGATTGTCAAAACTGTAATTGTATGAAATGTGTAACTAAAAGCAAGAAGTAGTTAGTCTTTCATTTCAGAAACAGATGATTCCACAGCCATCAAGAACAATCGTGAGTAGAACATGGGATTCCTGTCTGGAAAAGTGGTGACAGATGAGATGCCAGCAAAGGCAATGCTATGGAAAGACAGAGCAGCTGTGAACTCTAGGCCCAGGAACTGAGTAAGGCTGTGTAACTATGGGCAGGAGGCTGGCTTGCAGAATATGCCCTTTGGATATTTAAATTAATATATATTTTTGTTTTGTTTGTGTGCATCACATATTTTTGCTTTGTTCTTTTGTGACATATAAGACGTAAATGGGATGAAAGCATTTTCAGTTAGTTATATCATGTTAAGAGCAAGTATGATTTTATATTTTTCTTCATTTTGAGATTATGCATACAGTTCATAGGGGGGCAGATTGACAAGGGTGGATTATAATACTTAGGGTTCTATACCAACTTGACTAGGCCAGGATTTCCAGAGGCTTAGCAGTTAAGATGTGCTTATTCCCATGGTGATGAAACCTAATACAGGCATAGTTGATTCTATGATGAGTGGCTATGAGTAGCCAATCAATTAAAGGGATGTATCCTTTTGGGTGTGACCTGCTCCCAGTATAATGGAAAGGCTCTCTCTCTCTTTTCTGCTGGGGACTTTGGACTTTGTAATTATATGCCATTTCCTTGATAACATATATCTCTTTATATATAACCATATATATGTTTCACTCCACTACTCATCTGCTAGTTTGTCGTACTGAAGTGGTATGTGTGTTGCTGTGATTCTGGAAGCTATTCCATGGGTATTTTAAATACCAGCAGGGTCACCCATGGTGGGCAGGTTTCAACTGAGCTTCCAGATGAAGACACACTAAGAAGAAGAAGAAAAGACAACCCTACTTCCAAATATTTAGTCACTGAAAACATATGAGTATAAGTGGAACACTGTCAGCACCAGATTAATGAATACTGAAACATGATGAAATGCACCAGAATATTGTCAGGTATAATACTGAAAGTTGAGCCCCTCAGGATGGAAGGCACTAAAACCCATATGAGGAAAAACTACATCCTCAAAGTAGAGTTGAATGTGATGACGTGATTAGAGTAAAGCTCTTGTTGTTGTTGTTGTTAGGTGCCATTGAGTTGGTACTGACTCATAGTGACCTTATACACAGCAGAATGAAACACCACCCGATCCTGGGCCAACCTCACTACTGTTGCCACACTTGAGTCCATCAATGCTGCCATTTGGCCAATCCATCTTATTGGGGGTTGGGGGGAGCCTTCCTCTTTTTCTCTGAACCTCCGCCTTACCAAACATGATATCTTTCTCCAGTGACTGGTCCCTCCTGACAATATGTCTGAAGTATGAGAGACAAACTTTAGCCATGTTGGCCTCCAAGTTGCACTCTGAGACCTTCATTTGCTGATGGGGCACAACTCAAAATGAAAAGAAACAGCTTCAAAAATCCATTAATAATTGGAACATGGAATGTACAAAGTATGAATATGGGATAATTGAAAATTGTAAAAAATTAAATGGAATATGCAAACATCAATATCCAAGGCATTAGGGAGCTGAAATGGACTGGTATTGACCATTGTTAATCTGACAATCACATGGTTCACAATGACAGGCATGAAAAATTGAAGAGGTTCATCACCAAAAAGATTATATCAAAATCAGTTATGAAGCACAACACTGTCTGTGGTAGGATAATATCTATATGCATATAAGGAAGACCAGTTAATAACACTATTATTCAAATTTACACACTAACTACTAAAGCCAGTGACGAGGAAATTGAAGAATTCTACCAAGTTTTTCAGTCTGAGATTGATCAAACATGCAATCGAGATGTATTCGTAATTACTGGCAATTGTAATGCAAAAGTTGGAAACAAAGAGGAAGGATCAGTAGTTAGAAAATATGGACTTGGTAATAGAAGTGATGCTGGAGATTGCATGATAGAATTAAGCAATATCAGTGACTTCTTCATTGCAAATATCTTTTTTAAACAGCATAAAAGATGACTATACACTTGGACCTCACCATATGGAATACGCAGGAATCAAATTGACTATTCATCTGTGGAAACAGAAAGGCTCCACACCATCATCTAAATCAAGGCCAGGGGCAGACTGTGGAACAGACCATCAATAGCTCATGTGCAAATTCAGACTGGAGCTGAAGAAAATTAAAACAAATCCACAAGAGCCAAGCTATGACATTGAATATATACCACCTGAATTTTGAGATCATCTGAAGAACAGCTTTGATGCATCAGACACTAAAGACCAAAGACAGAAAGAATTGTGGGATGACATCAAGAACATCATACAGGAAAAAAGCAAAAGGGCGTTGAGAATACAAAAAAGAAGAAAAGACCAAAATGGGTGTCAGAAAAGATTCAGAAACTTGTTCACCAGAGGAGAGATGCTAAAGTAAATGGAAAAAATGAAGAGGTACATGAGCTGAACAGAAAATTTCAAAGGTCAGCTTGAGAAGACAAAGTACAATATTATAATAAAGTGTGAAAATACCTGGAATTAGAAAGTCAAAATTGAAGAACTCGCTTAGCATTGCTCAAACTGAGGGAACTGAAGAAAATTTTCAAACCTTTATTTGTAGTATTAAAGAATTCTATGGGAAAATATTGAATGAAGCAGAAAGCATTAAAAGAAGATGGAAGGACCCAAGCCATGGTATTTTCAACATCCTCATATACATGTGAAAGTGGAACAACATATAAAGAAGACCATAGATGAATTGATGCATTTGAGTTATGCTGTTATAGGAAACTATTAAAAGTACCATGTACTGCTAGAAGAACAAACAAATCTGTTTTGGAAGAAGTACAGTCAGAATGCTCCTTAGAAGCCAAGATGATCAGACTTTGTCTCTCATACTTCACACATATTATTAAGATGGACCCATCTCTGGAGAAGGGCATTATGCTTGATAAAGTGTAGGGTCAGCAAAATATAGGAAGACCCCTAATGAGATGGATTGGCATAGTGGCAACAGCAATGTGTTCAGGTGCAGCAACAATTATGAGGTTGACACAGGACCAGGCAGTGTTACATTCTATTGTGCATAAAGTCATTATGCCTTGGTACTGACTTGAGGGCATCTAACAACAACAATAAATGGAATAACACATTTGAGTGTATTAAAAATTCTTTGTACCAAATATAATCTGACAGCATTATTGGCAGATGAATAGTTTTCTCTTTGTGAATGACTCTGTCTAAGCAACAGTTCCAAGAAGTTAATTATAATGTGTCTAGAATGAATGACTGGCTTTGTATAAACTTAAACTGCAGAGGTGTTATGTAAGATATTGGACTTTATGGTAAGTTTCACATCCAGTGTTCATATGGTTATTAAGACAGATAGCTGGTGGCTTAATAACTGCCTTCCTGAGTTCCTGGACAATAAAATACAACTTGGAGCTTGAAAAAAAAAAGAAAGAAAGATGAATGTTGGACATGACATTATACGTTTGCCAAGCATCCTAAGACTGAACAACACAATGAACCCTAATGTAAAGTATGGACTTTAGTTACTGCGTCAATGTGGGCTCATCAACTGTAACAAATGTGCCAGGAAAGCTAAGTGACACTAATAGGAGAAGCAGTGTACAGAGTGGGAAGAGCAACTGCAGGATGGCAGAGTAAAAAAATGGGGATCCAGTTCTCAATCAAACAATTGTTAGCTGCCAATTAGGTGGGCTCCGATTATTGGCGACCGCATGCACAAGGGAACAAAATGTTGCAAAGTCCTGTTCCGTCCCTGTATCAGCTATAGAGTTAATCATTATGAGCCATAGGGTTTCCAATGGCTGATTTTCGGCATAGATCACCAGGCTTTTCTTCCTAGTCTATCTTAGGCTGGAAACTCCACTGCAATCTGTTCAGCAACAAATCAACATACAAGCTTCCAATGATACAATGGTAGTGACCGTGCAGGAGATTCATTGTCTACAAATCAAACCTGGGCCTCTGGCATGTTGTTGTTGTTAAATGCTGTCAATTCAGTTCCCACTCTTAGCGACCCAGCACAGGCTTTCCGAATAGTAGCTGGTGTAGATGGTGAGAATTCTACCATAGCCTCCCAAATAGATGGTGTTAAGTGCTATCAAGTTGATTCCGACTCATAGCAACCTTGTGTAGGGTTTCCAAGGAAGAGCTGGTGAGTATGAACCTCCGATTTTGCAGTTAGCAATCTAGTGCTTACCTTAGAAAGTCACATCAGGACTCCCCCAGAACAGGAGGCAGACATGAAAAATGACCGCCACAAAGCACGTAGAAATCCCTGAATGCTGGTGCTGGTATGCTGAATGAAAGGAGACATTTTTAGACAAACAGAAATTAGAAGAATTTGCAAAAACCAGACTGACCTTACAAAAAATACTAAAGGGAGGTCTTTGGACAGAGAACCAACAACAGCAGACACCAACCTAAGACTAGCTATCGTACTGTTGTGGATAAGGAAATCCTGAAAGAATGACAATGACTGGCATCATAGAACTACATTGCAATGTTTGCAGATAGGGTTTACTTTAAAATAACAGGGGGGCAAGTAGATTGCTAGGCTCTGAGGGAAGGAGGGGGCAGGGTGACTGCTTAATGGGTATGGAGTTTCCAGAAAACGTTATGGAACTGAGGGTCATGAAAATTGTAGTGAATGTGATGAATGATAAATTTTATATTTTACCACAATAAAAAAAATAACAAATAGAGGGAACATAAGATGGAGTTGAGTTGCAGTGAGATTAGAAGCAAACTGATCATTATTGAAAGCTGAATGATGAGAATGTGGGAACATACAGGAGAACGTATATATATGTATGTTACATGTTAGCAAGTCACCGTAATAAAAATGATGCTGTGCATGTGTCTTTATTGGCATGGGTGTGTCTATAACATGGTGTTGAGTTTAGTAAGTCATTTACAAAACCAAATACTGGGAATTGTCTCCTTTGTGTGAAGCCATATACCTAAACAGAACTGCACGTGTGTGCACATCCCATGGCTGGGATACTGTACAGTAGAGATTATTTAAGGGTTAGGAGATTTGAGCAAAGTTTTCTCTCTTTTATGAACTTCTTTCTCTGTGTGGTTTGCACACAGAGTATTATAAATTTAGAAAACAATAAAACTCTTCTTATAAGACAGAAAAGAAAAGAAAAAAAGAAGAAGATGGAAGGAATACACAAGTAATACTGAAGGAAGAAGTCCAGGTGTATTGGAGTCTACTGGCAAAGAACAAGGATTGATGAAATACAAATTAAAATCTTTCAACAAACTGATGCAACACTGGAGGCACTCACTCATCTATATCAAGAAATTTGAAGGACAACTACCTGGCCAACTGGCAAGAAGAGTTTGTACTGTGCCCATTCCAAAGAGAGATGATCCAGCAGAATGTTCAAGTCATTAAACAATATCATTGTTTCCTTGAGAGGGAAGTTTTACTAAAGACTCTGCAAAAATGGCTGCAACCATACATTGACAGAGAACTTCCAGAAGTTCAAGCCAGATTCAGAAGAGAATGTTGAATGAGGGATATCATTGCTGACATTAGATGGATCTTGGCTGAAAGCACAGAATACCAGAAAGATGTTTACGTGCGCTTTATTGACTATACAAAAACATTTGAATTTGTGGATCATGATAAGCTATTGACAACATCAAGAAGTATAACTATTCCAGAACACTAAATTGTGCTCATGAAGAACCTGTGCATAAACCAAGAAGCAGTTGTTCAAACAGAACAAGGGAACACTAAATGGTTTAAAACTAGGAAAGGTGTGTGCCATGATTGTATTCTGTTAACATACTTAATTCAATTTGTATGCTGAGCATATAATCTAAGACGCTGGATAATATGAAGAAAAATATGACATCAAGATAGGAGGAAGACTCATTAACAACCTGTGCTATGCAACCTTGCTTTCTGAAAGTGAAGAGGATTAAAATACTTACTGATGAAAGACCAGAGGGTTGCATCTCAATGTAAAGAAAACAAAAATCCTCACAACTAGACCAATAAACAACATTCATATAAGTGGAGAAAACAATGAAATTGTCAAAGACTTCATTTATTTGGATCAACTATCAACATTCATGGAAGCAACAGTCAAGAAATCAAACAATGTATTGAATTGGGCAAATCTGCTGCACAAGACCTCTTTAAAGTGTTCAAGAGGACTAAGGTGTGACTGACCAAAGCCATGGTATTTTCAAGACCCTCACATGCATGTGAAATGTAGACAGTAAATAAGGAAGACCGTAGAAGAGTTGATGCATTTGAGTTATGGTGTTGGAGGATAATATTGAAAGTACCATGGACTGCCAAAAGTTCAAACAGATCTGTGTTGGAAGAAGAACAGCCCGAGAGTTTCTTGGAAACGTGGATGGCCAGATTTCATCTCTCATATTTCTAACATATTGTCAGGAGGGACCAGTCCCTGGAGAAGGATATCATGTTTGGTAAAGTAAAGGGTTGTATAAAAAAAGGAAGACCCCAGCAAGATGGATTAGCACAGTGGCAGCAGCAATGGGCTCAAATATAGTAATGATTGTGAAATTGGCCCAGGACTGGGCAGTGTTTCATTCTGTTGTGCATAGGGTCTCTTTGAATAGGTACTGACTTGATGGCACTTAACAACAACAATGTTTCACTTTTTTTGCTTCTCTGGAAAACCCAGCTTAAGACAGGCAATAAGAACTACAATAATGTAAAATAAAACATGTGAGAGAATAAAAAGTGCATGGCACAGATTGCTAGTTTACATAGACTGATCAAGGTAAATTTTTAAAATAGACATTTGGGAGGAGAGTTATGGAGTTATCCATGTGAAGATGATACATCTAACAGAAACTCATTCCAGAAAGAGAAAGTGGTAAGTGTAAAGACGCTGAGGTGGTAATATGTTTGGATATGTTTGAAATAGCACAAACTAAGGAAAAATATTACATAAATTTGGTCACACAGAAGAGTAGTCAAGCTGGAGGTAAAACTTGTAAAGTAAAGTAAATTTGAGAGATTGTGTGCATCAGCATACAGATTTAATAGATAGGGTGATAGACTATAACCTTAGCACACACCTTCTTGATTTTCAATCAGTCAATATCCCCTTGTTATATTCTAATAACTACCTCTTGGTCTATGTACAGGAGCACAATTAAGTGTTCTGGAACACCCATTCTTTACAATGTTATCCATAGTTTGTCTTGATCTTCACAGTCAAAAGCCATTTCATAATCAGTAAAGTGCAAGTAGACGTCTTTCTCATATTGTATTCTTTCAGTCAGGATCCATCTGACGTCAGCAATGATAGCCCCATATCCACGTCCACTTCTGAATCCTGCTTCAGTTTCTGGCTGTTACCTATCAATGTATTGTTTTAGTAATTTGTGAGCTATATGGATATTTATATATAAATTGGTAAAATAGAGTGTCATTTTAAAAAGAAGAGGAAGATTTCAATGAGATGAAATGACACAGTGGTAACAATTGTGAGAATGGTACAAGACTAGTCAACATTTAATTCTGTTATACATGTTGTTGCTATGAATTGGAAACAACTGGATGATACATAACAACAACAATCTCTCACTTTAAAAGTTGCCTGTTATTTAAATTATAATTATAAGTCATTATAAGATTTTGTGGACCACTTTAATGAATAGATACCTATTTGAATTATCCAGGTGCCTGACTGAATTATTGACTTCTCAGTTATTTGGCACCCAACAGACACAACGTCCTACAAGTAAACTCAAAATATTTTCTGAACATTCAAAATATCAGTAGGTTACTTCAGAAGTAAATTTCTTTAGAAGGCCGGGAAACATTCTATAGTGTTCTGATAGCTTTTCTAGAGAAGTCTACATATTTTTTCCACAAGATGGTGCTATTTTCCCACTTGCAAATTTCTAAATATTTGAAGCAGATACATATACAGCTATAAAATGAAATATATAGGTTAAAAGAAAAAGTGTCTTCATTTTTTACCTGACATCACATAAATGCTTCTATAATTATTTCTAATGTTTGTCTTCCCCAAATACTTTTATTAGAATGCTAAACTATTTGCAACCTCAGATATCATCTTATTGCTCAACATTTTCATAGAAATGCTCGAGTCATCTCAAACTCAACATACCACAAACTGAAGTCCTCCTCCTTAATACTTCCACTCAAATCTATTTCACCTATAGTTTCCCGTTAGCTGAAAAAAATTTCATCCTTCTGTTTATTCAGTTCAAACACCTTGAAGTCAACATTCACTCCTGTGTGTGTGTGTTCTCTCTCTCCACATTCTGTCGGGAAATCTTCCTGTATATATTTTCAAAGTATTTTTAAAATCTAACCGCTTCTCCTTACTCCTTCCCTGCTTTTAGGCACCTCCATTTCTTTACTGATCTTGTTTAAGTCCTAGCTTCTTCTCAGCATTTTGACTTAGCATGTAGGTCAAAATATAAAATAGCTCCATATTTCATTCAGAATAAAAGACAAAGTCTTGTGATTCTTCAGTTTTCATCTTCTACCACTCTCCTTTTCTCTTCTTTGGCTCAAGTCACAAATACACGAAGTATAAGAAGGCCTCAAAAAGTTCATGGAAAATGGAATAAAAAGATAATCAAATTGTTCAATGTACTTTTTAAAGCCCCCCAAGTGGCATGTGGAGTCCTGGTGTGGTGCTGTGGGTTAATGCACCAGACTGCAAAGCCATTTGAACTGCAAGGTTGGTAGTTCAAGTTCACCAGTCTCTCCTTGGAAAACCTATACAGGGTCACTATGGGTTGGAACCGACTTGATGGCACTTAACAACAACAACAAGTGGCACTGTGGGTTAATGCACTGGACTGCAAGGTCGGCAATTCAAGCTCACCAGCAGCTCCTCAGAAACCCTGTAGAGAGCCACTATGAGTTGAAACTAACCCGATAGCACTTAACAACAGCAGACACCAGTCATACACCTGTACCTTTCTTCAGCTACTGCCACGCCATCTTTAATTGTTTGCTCAGCTCATACCAATGTTCACCTGTATCCTCAGCAATCTCTTGCCACTCACCATTTTCTAACACATTACAGAGATTAATTATTTATAGTTAATATCTCTTCCCTACTTGCCACTCCAGAATTGTAGAGAACTTGTTTGTTTTATTGACTTGCACCAAGGGCATAGATAGTGGCACTAGCGGATGCTGAATAAATACTTAACTGAAAATATAAATGATCCATTAAACATTACCAATTAGTATTTAATCAAAGCAAATTTATCTCACATGGTGTCATGTAAGATCACTAATACATCAGTAGCATTATACAATTGATGTCGATTCAAATTAAGAGATATTTACTTACATCCCACAACTTAAACAAATAAGCAAACACACACGCACACACAAAAAAAAACCTACATATTTTCAGTAAGTGGCTAAGAATAGGAAAACTAGGCATCTCTAAATTTGCCAAAGCTGACTTGGCTTTGCATCCTATAATTTGACGTAGTGCTTCCTTCCATAGAGTTCAGTTAGCATTATGAAGTGAGCCAAATGAGGTTTCTAAAAAATATATATTTCTATAAAAAAAATGTATCTGTCATATAAACTCACGCACACTTTTACATTTGTTTACAGCGTTTGGTTTTATTTGAGAATAACATGGCTTTTATGCCTATTCTAGATCTGTGTAATTGTGGTGGAATCAGATGTGGCTAAAAGAGTCAGTTTGTCTGATTCAGTAAGACATCCTTGTGAGATGCCAATCCAGGATTCATAGGTTTCTAACATTTACCCTGATAGTAGGGATTTCAAACCAAAACAACTTCTGGTCACATTCAATTCTGTCATGGCCTATTACATGGAGTTTGATGCTAAAAATATATGTTCCATCAGTTTAACTATTTTTCTTAGTTTTAAATACTAGTTTGTCTAAACAAAGTTTTTACTAGTTGGTTAGTTTACAAATTGAAAAATAAGTAGTTAGCAAGCTCTAAAATTAGTTAAAATGCCAAAACTTGTTTTGCAGATTTAGTGAGAGATTCCTTATAAAATTTCTGCTCCTGTTTTCTACCAGTAGCCACTTAGTTCCCCATGGCGTCGAACTTAGTATGCGCACTGTCTCTCTAGTCCCAGGATCGTGGTCACAGCCTGTGCTATGTTCATTACCATACTCTGGTTCAAATATTTTTCTAAAGGAGAGTGATTGAATTATTTTAACAAGCATTGTGAGCTCATACTTTTAATGCATTTTTTGTTTATGTATTTCACTTTTAAAAGTTACTTAAAGTTTAAAATCCTAAAAATAAATAAATTTGCCTGTTTTGTTCCAGTAACTTGCTGCTAACTTGTACATTTTAACTTTCAAATTTATTGTTCAAAAGCAGGAAGGAAAGAGAAGGAAGAAGGTAGGGAAAGAAGGAGGGAAGGAAATAAATAAGAAGATATAAAAAGATTTTAAATGATAGTGGTTTAGCCTCAGCAAATAAAGTAATTTAAAGATACCTTGTCTTTTAGATGGTACTGTCTGATCAAACTCTGTAGTTTTATAAGAGAGCTTTCTCTTTATGTTTATTATCACATAAAATTCCTTGTTTAAACACATGAAATAAACATTAACTTCTTTAAAATTTTAAATTATTGATCAGCTTTATTCTCACCATACCTGAATTACTTCTCCTTCCTTTGCACAAATGCAAAATTTCCAACCACCTATATTCATGCTGCGCCATGTGTGAAGTACTGATCACAGGACTGTGAGAAATCACCTGGGTCATTTCCATGGCAGAACTTTTCAAAGTAAATATGAGTTCAACATGTCCTTTCTTTTTGCTGCAGTGACTGAAAGCCATGCTTTCGGATGGTGTGTTCCAATATAGTAGAACTTAAATCAACTCGTCAGAGTCCCTGAGTAACTTCCTAGAGTAATTGTTCTGCACTGATCTCTCTACACATGTGCTAATATTTATGAGGTAAATTTAAACCCAGTGATGATGAAATTGACGAATTCCACCAATTTCTTCCTAGGAATTATTGAGTTGAAATGGTCTAGTATTGGCTATTTTGAATCTGACAATCATAGTTTGCTATGCTGTGAACTACACATTGAAGAAGAATGGCATCACATTCATCATCAAGAAGAACATTGCAAGATCAGTCTTGAAGTACAATGCTGTCTATGATAGGACAACATCCATAAGTCTACAAGGAATAGAGTTAATACCACTATTATTTGAATTTGTGCACTAACCACTAAAGCAAGTGATGATGACATTGATGAATTCTAACAGCTTCTTCAGTGCAAAATTAATCAAATATGCTATCAAAATTTATTGGAAACCCTACACAGGGTCACTATGGGTCGGAATCGATTCGAAGACACTTAACAACAACAACAGTTATAGTAATGCGAAGTTGGAAGCAAAGAGGAAGCATCAGTATTTGAAAAATACGAACATTGGGACAGAAATCATGCTGGAGATCACATAATGGAATTTTGTTATAAATAGTGATTTATTCATTGCAAATACATTTTTTATACAACATACACATGGATCTCACCAGAAGGAATACACAGGATTCAAATTGACTACATTTGTCATGAGAGACATTAGAAAAACTCAACATCATTGACCAAAACTAGACCATGGGCAGACTCTGGAACAGACCAACAATTGCTCATATGCAAGTTCAGACTAAAGCTGAAGAAAATTAAAACAAATTACGAGAGTCCAAATATAACTTTAAACATATCCCAACTGAATTTACATATCATCTCAATAAAATATTTGATGCATTAGATATTTAATGACCAAAGACTAGAAGAGATATGAGATAACATAAAGAACACAATACAAGAAGAAAGCAAAGGTCATTAAGAAGACAAGAAAGAAAGAGAAGACCAAAATGGATGGGGAAA
>NW_006408735.1:3537508-3555203 GCF_000296735.1 Chrysochloris asiatica
GGCCCAGGATCGAACATTGTTTCGTTCTGCTGTGCATGGAGTCGCTATGAGTCGGTTCCGACTCGATGGCACCTGACAACAACAACAACAATGTTAGATGGGTCTTGGCTGAAAGCAGAGAATACCAGAAAGATATTTACCTGTGCTTTATTGACTATGCAAAGGCTTTGAAAAGTGTGAATCATTACAAACTATGGATAACATTGCAAAAAAAATGGTTATTCCAGAACGTTTAATTGTGCTCATGAGGAGCCTGTGCATAGACAAACAGGTAGTCATTCAAACAGAACAAGGAGTTAATGAATCGTTTAAATAAGTATAGGTGTGTGCCAGGGTTGTATTCTTTCATTATTTTTCTTCAATCTGTATATGGATCAAATAATCTAAGAAGCTGAGTTATATGAAGAAGAATGTGGCACCAGGATTGGAGGAAAACCCTTTAACAACCTTCAATATGCCGATAATACAATCTTGGCTTGCTGAAAGTGAAAAGGACTTAAAATACTTATATGATGATCAAAGATTACAGCCCTTAGGATGGTTTGCGCCTTAATGAAAAGAAAATAAGAATCCTTACCACTGGACCAATAAACAACATCCATATAAATGGAAAAAAGATTGAAATTGTCAAAGACTTCATTTTGCTTGGATCCTCAATTAACATTCACGGAAACAGCAGTCAAAGAATCAACCAATGTATTGCATAGGGCAAATCTGCTGCACAAGACTTCTTTACTTTAAAGTGTTGAAGAGCAAAGATGTCAGTTTGAGGACTATGGTATGCCTGACCCAAGCTATGGCGTTTTCATATGCATGTGAAAATCAGACAATGACTATGGAGACCCTAAAGGAATTGGTGCATTTGAGTTATGGTGTTTGAGAAAAACTTAAAAGTGTCATGGACTTCAAGAACAAAGAAATTTGTGTTAGAAGAAGTACACTCAGAATTCTCCTTGGAAGCCAGGATGGCCAGATTTCATTTTATAATGCTTCAGACATGTTATTTGGAGGGACCAGTCCCAGGAGAAGGGCATCATGCTAGGTCAACAAAATAGAGGAAGGCCCCCAACAAGATAGATTGATACAGTGGCAGCAGCAATGGGCTCAATTGTATCAATTTTAAGGATGACACAGGACTGGGTGTGGTGTTTCCTTCTGTTGTACATAGGGAGGCTATGAGTTGGAATCAATTACTAAATGGCACCTAACAACAACAACAAATTTTTAGAGCAGTGAAATCTGGCCTATCATTAATTTTAAAGCAATAAAGTTGGTAATGATAAAAGATATATCTTATTCGAATAGACTCAAGGAAAAATGTGGTATTTTTCTCACTATTCAGTCCACAGCTGTTAATTTCTTCAACATATTATTCCAAACATTTCTGGTGCACTAGTCCACTAGAAGCTTGTACCCTAGTGTCATTTATTCAGTGAACAAATTCACAGTACCTCCTATTTGCTGAATTACATGACAGGACTAAGAGCACAAATAGATATGGTCCTTACCACCATTAAGATTAGATTCTATGGGGGAGGCCATGGTAAACAAATAAGCATATCAAGCAAATCATGATCAATGTCCCGGAGGCAGAGTGTGGAGGGTAGTAAATGGATGCGATCTAATCTGAGACTTTAGGAAGGGCTGGTAAGTGATGCTTGAAAAAAAGTTGATATCTGATGTTTGAGACTAGAATTAAGACCAATGTTGGAAGACATAACTTTTTGCAAAGATCTCCATCTTCATAAAGAAATATCTAAAATTATATCACTGTCTGGATTAGAACAGCATTGTAATTGGCAACAACTTGATCCAGGGAATGAGTACTTAAGCTTAACTTTTCAGGGTGAAAAAAAAGGCTTATTTTCAAGCTTATAAATACAAGTCTAAAGTTGGAAACAAGCATGAACACAGAAAATTAATTCTCTCCCACCAACTTAAAAAAAATTCAAGAAACTGCACATTTGGCAGGAAAATTCTAAACAGCCTACAAGTGCCAATATCAGAAGAACAATCTTTATACTATGTAGAAAATTGCTAGTTAATCTTTCTCCAAAAATTGAATTTTATATAATGAAAGCAAGTTCTATGTTTTAGTTACAGTATAATGGTATATAGTTCTCTCAAATTGTTGAAAAACGTAAGATTTCAAACATTTAAATAACTACAATCTTCTTAATATACCACTTAATCTTTTACAGTTATAGAGCCTTTCAGACTTTTCAACATTTTCATGTACATTACCTCATTTGGTTCTAATAAATGAAATATATATAATTATATGTAGAAGTGAAAAACCTATGACAACTCCTATTCTCAAAATCAAAAGTTATTTGAAAATCAACCCAGTCTGTCTGGGGCCAGAGTCAGTAAAACAAAATCCAGTTTCAGATAGTATTTAATGGCAAAAGCCAATGTACAAATCAAAGAAAATAACAACTGGGAAGAGACTTTATAGGTCTTCTAGTTCAAACTCCCCTCAAATTAGTAATAATAATAATAATAACAATAACAACTTCATATAGTTAATAAGTTATTGTTGTTGTTGAATGCCATAAGTTGGTTCCGGCTCAGAGTGACCATGAATAGGGTTTCCAAAGTGTGGCTGGCTAATTTGAACCACTGACCATGTCATTCAAATCGGTCCAGTGTTTTCCCCCACAGTGCCACACTAGGACTCGACTGAAATATTTGTGCAATTTTAGACCACAGTTCAAAAATGATACATGGACAGTATATGCTGAAACAATCTCTTTTTGGCAACTTTCAAAATATCTCTTTCTAATAAGAATTTCTCCCATTTGTCCCCAAGGTGTCATCTAAATTCATTGAAACTGTTAAGGCTTTAATTAAAAACAGAATGATACAATAGTATTTTAAATTTAAGACCATATGTCACCCCACCATCACATCTTACTGAGGTATTACTGCAATAGTTCTCCTAACCTGTTTTTACTCAGAAGCTGTTATGATCCTGTTAAAACATCATTCTGGTCATTGAAGTTCATACAAGATGCACCATATTCCTGACTGCTATTATTTCCATCTTGTTCATTAATCTCTAATCATGGGGACTTCATTACTATTCTCCTAAAGTACCTTAAGACCAAGGCTGGCTACATTATTTTGGAGGCCCAATGCAATTAACAATTATTAAAGAATTTCAAGATGGTGAGAACAATACATTAAACTAACAGCATAAAACTAAATTGACATCTACAGGTTGCACGGCCATGAAGCCAGCACCACTTAAGGCATCTGACTTTACTTTGCCTTCTGCTCTGATCTCTCATCTCCCAGATATCTGCATCATAAATCACTACCTTTTATTATTGCTGCTGATGCTAATTGTCATTGGGTCAGCTATCAAGTATAGTACACATAATTATGTACAGGAGAATATGTATAACAGAAGAAAATTGTGCCTGATTTTTGGTATCTTTGAACCCATAAACTACTCTTCAGGTCTCCCACCCCATCTACCTCAAGTCCAATTTTCCAAGTTTTTAGATTTTCCTTAATTGTTACTTTCTCAAGCCTTCTCTGAACATCTTATTTAAGATTGTGACTTATACACACACTCCTCTTAACCCATCTTCTTTACGTTATTTTGATCCTCATCTCATATTGCCATCTTTCACATTATTTACTTCATTTTTTCAACTTATTTAATTTTTTACTCCATCTATTAGAATGAAAATTTCAAGAAAGAAGATTGTCCAAATAACTATGGTTAACTGATTTTCAAAAGGGATGCCAAATTAATTCAATGGGGAAGAAACAGTTCTTCAACAAAAGGTGCTGGCAAAACTGGATATCACATGCAGAAAAATTGAAAGAAGATCCATACCTCATGACATACATAAAAACTAATTCAAAAGGGATCAGGGAACTAAACAATAAATCTAAAACCAAAAAGTTCTTGGAAGAATATATAGGAGCAAGTTTTGGGACCTATTTTTTTTTCTCCAATGATATATTATCAAATCCAGCAACAAATGTACAAGCAGCATAAAACAAAGTAAATAAATGGGGCTTCATAAAAGTGAAATACTTAGATTCATTAAGAAACTTTATCCAAAGAGTAAAACGGCATCCTACAAATTGGGGGGTGGGGGGGGGTGGGAACCTATATATGGATTTAATTTCTAAAATACATAGAAAATGTCTATAACTTAACAACAAAAGACAAGTGACCTATTCAAAAACTGGGCAATGGATATAAACAAACACTTCACCAAGGAAGATATTCAAATGGCAAAAAACACACAAAAAGATGCTCAATGTAATTAGCCATCAGAGAAATCCAAACAAAAACTACAGTGAGTTACTGTTTCACTGGTGTAGCACTGTGGGTCAATGTACTGGACTGCAAGGTTGGTTTGACCTCCAAAGTCAGTGGTTCAAGCTCATCAGCCACTCCTTGGAAAACTTATACAGGTTCTCTATGAATCGGAACAGACTTGATGACACTTAACAACAACAGAAGGATGGAGTCTTGGTGCAGCTTTGTAGGATCAGCACTGAACAGCTAATCACAATGTCAGTAGTTCAAACCTACCAGCTGGTCCTCAGAAATCTTATACAGGATTGCTATGAGTCGGAACCAACTTCACGGCATTTAACAACAACAGTAACAACAGCAACAGGATGGCTAAGATTGAACTCACACAGAGAGAAAATAGCAAATGTTAGAGGGAATGTGGAAATTGTAACCCTCTTCCATTGCTAATTATAATGTAAAATAATACAGCTACTGTGAAAACCATTCTGACCATTCCTCCAATAGCTACAGGTAGAGCTATCGTTCTGTTTTTGTTAAGTGCTATTTAGTAGGTTCCAACTCATAGTAAAACTGTATATGACCTAGAAATTCCACTCCTAGGTACATGTCCTAGGAATATAATAGAAGTTACAGGAACAGAGCTATGAATACCCTTTTTCATTTTATCACTGTTTACAATAGCAAAAAGATGGAATTAACCTAAATGCCCATCAACAGATCAACGTACAAGCAAAATATAATACACGTATACAAGAGAATATTCAGTGAAGGAAAATGAGTTCCCAAAATATCTTACAAGGTTTAAACCTGGAGGACATTGTTATATTGAACAATGTATGTCAATCACAAAGAGTCAAATATTGTATGTTCTCATTTTTACTAAATGGCATGATTACGTATTTTAGTGTTCGTTAGTAATTACTAGGAATCGAAGAAGGGGAAAAGGAGATGTATTTTCTAAGTAGTAGTAACATTTTGTTTATAGTAATGGGTAAAATAGAACTGACTGTAGGTGAAGTTTGCACAGAATGACAGAAGTAATGTCAATAAGCTATGCTTAGGGAAAAGAGATGGTTTTGTAACAATAGCAACAATCAAGAATGGTAGGAGGCTACAGATATTGATATTAATCAGACATAACTCATCTTAGAAGCAAGGATAGTGATGTTTGGCTTCTCATTCTATGGACATGTTGTCAGGAGGGACCAGTCCCTAAAGAAGATCATCATGCTTGGTAAAGTGGACGGTCATAGAAAAGAGGAAATGCCAACAAGATGGATTGACACAGTGGCAGCAACAATGGGCTCAAACATGCCAATGACTGTGAGGATGTGTGTCATTCTGTTGTGCATAGGGTCACTATGAGGAACTGGCTCAATGGCACCTAACAATAAAAACAATCTCATCATGATATTTCTTCTCTTTGTGTGGAAGCTTCAGGTCATGGTCTTGTGAGACAATCCAATCAATTGGCATAATATAGTTCTTAAAGTTCATGTTCTACTTCCTAGTATGGTGAGTAAAATCTCAGTCTAAAAAGCTTATAAGGAGCCATCTAAGATACAACTATTGGTCTTTATGTTGTTGTTGTTGTTGTCAGGAGTCATCAAGTTGGAACCGACTCATAGCGACCCCATGCAGAGCAGAATGAAACAATGTCCGATCCTGGGCCAACCTCACTACCGCTGCCACACTTGACGCCATCAGTGATGCCACCTGACTGATCCATCTCATTGGGGGTCTTCCTCTTTTTCTCTGACCCTCCATCTTACCCAGCATGACATCCTTCTCCAGCGACTGTTCCCTCCTGACAATATTTCCAAAGTATGAGAGACATAGCTTAGCCATCGTGGCCTCCAAGGAGCACTCTGGCTGCACTTCATCCAAAACAGATCTATTGGTTCTTCTGGCAGTCCATGGCACTTTCAGTATTCTCCTCCAACACCACAACTCAAAGGCATCAATTCTTCTACGATCTTCCTTATTCACCGTCCAGCTTTTGCATCCATATGAGGTTATTGAAAACACCAAGGCTTGGGTCAGGCGCACCTTAATCCTCAAGCTTACATCTCTGCTCTTCAACACTTTAAAAAGTTCCTGTGCAGCAGATTTACCCAAAGCAATACGTCGTCTGATCTCTTGACTGCTGCTTCTGCGAGTGTTGATAGTTGATCCAAGAAGAATGAAGTCCTTGACAACTTCAATTTATGAATCGGTAACAATAAAAAAAAAAGGGCAATATTTATTATTTCTTCATTTAGTGATATATTGTAAATTCTAGCCTCTATGCCTGTGATTATAAACCCATTTCTAAATAAGATGCTAAGCAGTAAAGATTAAGGTGGTGCTAAGGAATTGTGGTGTAGCACTGTTGGGTAATGCGCTACACTGCAAAGTTGGTTTTAATCGCAAGGCTGGAGGTTCAAGCTAACTGGCTGCTCCTCACAAACACTATACAGGGTCCCTATGGGTCAGAACCGACTTCATGGAACTTAACAACATCAACAACAAGGAGTAAATGTTACAGTGCTTCCAAGTATTGAGCATGTACCCACCTTAATACTCAAGTCAACTCCCTTAGTTTCCCTTGGGAGCATGGTTTGACTCCAATTTGTAAAACTGCTTTGGAAAACTATGATCGCTCTTGCCCTGGATTTTGCATCTGGCCCATAATGTCTGACATCCAGGATTTGGGATTTTTAGCCTCTCCCTCACCTGACCTGACCTGTGAGCTCCCACAGCCTCATGCATTAACAGCCTGTCTGTCATCTGTCCTGCCAATTTGGGTTCCTCAGCTCCTGAGACTATGTAGGTGAGAAGATTCCTCCAGACTGATTTCAGAAGTACAAGTTTTTGACTTGCCAATCTCCACAATTTTGTGAGCCATTGTTTTTGACAGTTGTGAGTTTTTGGAACATTGCACCTTGTTGCAGTACACTGGGATTTCAGAAAAGGTGGGGGGGATGATTCTTGATAAGGACTATAGAAAGGTTGAACAGTTGGTATATCTTTAACTTCCAATTCATAGGGACCAGCCTTGTGTTGATTTTTATAAAATAAATTATTCATATAACAGGATATCCAAGAATCAGAGAAGGAACTGGTCAGTGGAACTAATTGTCTCCACAAATCAAGAGTCCTTTCACCTTGAGACCAAAAGAACTACATGGTGCTGGCTACAACTGCTGAACATTTTGATCAGAGAAACAACAGATTAATCATAATTGAAAAAAAAATAATAAGGAGAACCTGTGAAGTTGTTGTTGTTGTTGTTGTTGTTAGGTGCCATTGAGTCTGTGTCAACTCACAGTAACCCTATGTAAAATAGAACAAAATACTTCCCAGTCCTTCTCCAACCTCACAATCTTTGTTATGTTTGTGTCCATTGCTGCTACCACTGTTCCAACCCATCTCACTAGAGATGTTTCTGCTTTTTAATCGACCTTCCACTTTACCAAACATGATAATCCTTCTCCAGGGACATGTCCCTCCTGACACTATGTCCAAAGTATTAGAGAGAAAGTCTGGCCATGCTGGCATTCAACGAGCACCCTGGCTGAACTTCTTTCAAGATAGTTTGGTTTGTTCTATTGGCAGTTCATGGTCCTTTTAATATTCTCCTCCAACACCATAACTAAAATGCAACAATTCTACTACTATCTTCTTTATTCACTGTTCAACTTTCGGATGCATATGTGGTTACTGAAAATATCATGGGTTGGGTCAGGAGTATCTTAGTCCTCAAACTGACATCTTTGCTCTTCAACACTTTAAAGAGTTCCTATGCAGCAGATTTGTCTAATACAAAACGTCATTTAATTTCTGGACTGCTGCTTCTATAAATGTTGATATCTGATCCTAACAAAATTAAGTCTTTGACAACTTCAATCTATTCTCCATTTATGTGGATGTTATTTATTGGTCCAGTGGTGAGGATTTGTGTTTTCTTTACATTGAGAGGCAACCCATATCATAGTCTCTGATTTTCATCAGTATTTTAAGTCCTCTTCACTTTCAGCAAGCAAGGTTGTATTATCTGCATATGGCAGGTTGTTAATAAGTCTTCCTCCAATCCAGATGCCACATTTTTCTTCATATAATCCAGTTTATCAGATTGTGTGCTCAGCATACAGATTGAATAAGTCTGGTGAAAGAATACAACCTCGGTGCACACCTTTGGTAATTTTAAATCATTCTGTTCGAACAGCTGCCTCTTAGTCTATGTACAGGTTCCTCAGGAGCACAATTAAAAATATTCCTGAATAATCATGCTACACAATGCTCTCCGTAGTTTATCATGATCTACACTGTCAAAAGCATTTGCAAAGTCAATAAAGCATAGGTAAATATTTTTCTGGTATTCTCTGCCTTCAGACAAGATCCATCTGACATTAGCAGTGATATTCCTCATTCAATGTCCTCATTAAAATCTGGCTTAAAACTCTGGCAGTCTCTGTCAATATATGTTTTCAGTTATTTTTAAATTAGCTTTAGCAAAATTTTACTTAAATGATATATTAATGATATTGTTCAATGATTTCCGCATTTTGTTCGGTCACCTCACTTTAAAATGAACACAAATATGTATCTCTTCCTGTCAGTTGGCCAGGTAACTATCTTCCAAATTTCTTGGCATCGATGAGTGCTTCCAGTGTTACATCAATTTGCTGAACGATTTCAATTTGTATTCCATTGATTCCCAGAGCCTTGTTCTTGCACTTCTTCATTCTGGATAATTGACTCTTGATCATATACTACTTTTTGAAATGCTTGAACATTAACCGTTTCCTTTAGTACAGTGACTCTGTGTATTCCTTCCATCTTCTCTTGATGCTTCATTCAATAATTTGCCCAGAGAATCTTTCAATAACAAAAGTTGAGGCTTGAATTTTTTCATCAGTTCCCCCAGCTTGAGAAATGCTGAGTGTGTTCTTCCTTTTTGGTTTTCTGATTCCAGATCTTTGCACATTTTGTTGTAATATTTGGCTTTATCTTCTCGAGCTGATCTTCAAAATTTTGTGTTCAGCTCTTGTAGCTCCTCATTTCTTCCATTTGCTTTAGCATCTCAACGCTGGAGGGCAGGTTTCAGTGTGTCTTCTGACATCCATTTTGACCTTTTCCTTCCTTCTTGTCTTCTTAATGACCTTTTGCTTTCTTCCTGTATGATGTTCTTGACATCATCCCACAACTCTTCTGGTCTTCAGTCTTCAGTGTTTAATGTATCAAATCTGTTTTTCAGATGATCTCTAAATGCAGGTGGGATATATTCAAGGTCATATTTTGGCTCTCGTGGACTTGTTTCCATTTTCTTCAGCTTCAGTTTGAATTTGCATATGAGTAAATGATGGTCTGTTCCATAGTCTGCCACTGGTCTTGTTTTCACTGATGATACAGAGCTTTTCCATCGTCCCTTTCAGCAGATGTAGTCAATTTGATTTCTTTGTAGTCCATCTGGTGAGGTACATGTGTATAGTCATCTCTTATGCTGTATAAAGAAGGAACTTGAAATGAACAAATCATTGATTTTGCAGAATTCTATCATGCTTTCTCCAGCCTCATTTCTATCACCAAGGCCATATTTTCCAACTACTGATCCTTCCTCTTTGCTCCCAACCTTTGCATTCCAATCACCAGTAATGATCAATACATCTTGATTGCATGTTTGATCAACTTCAGATTAAAGAAGTTGGTAGAATTCTTATATTTCATCCTCCCTGGCTTTAGTGGTTGGTGCATAAATTTGAATAATAGTGGTATTAATTGGGCTTCCCTGTTGTTGTTGTTGTGAAGTGTCTATGAGTCAGTGCCGACCCATAGCGACCCTGCATAGGGTTTCCAAGGAGCAGCTAGTGAGCTTGAACCACCGATCTTTCAGTTCAAACTGGTTTACAGTCTGATTCTTTCACCGTATTTATTGAAACTGTATGTTGAGCAACTAATCCGAGAAACTGGATTATGTAAATAACTTGATATCAGGATTGGAGATAGAGCATTAACAACCTGCAATTTGTAGATGGTAACAATCTTGCTTGGTGAAAATGAAGAGGACTTAAAATACTAACTGAAGATCAGCAACTATAGTCTTCAGTGTGGGTTGCACCTCAATGCAAAGAAAACAAAAATTCTTGCCACTGTACCAATAAATTACATCATCATATATGAAGAAAAGACTGAAGTTGTCAAAGACTTCATTTTGCTTGTATTCACTATTGGTGGTAGTGGTGGTGTCCTGTGGAGTTCATTTGGACTCATAGTGACCCTGAATAGGGTTTCTGATGCTGTAAATTTTCATGGGATCAGAAAGTCTCATCTTTCTCCTGTGGAATGGCTGGTAGTTTTGAACTTCTGGTCACTATTAACCTTCATGAAAGCAGCAGTCAAGAAATCAAATGATGTATTGTATTAGGCTAATCTGCTACCAGACCTTTTTAAAGTGTTCAAGAGCAAAGATGTCAGTTTGAGGACTAAGGTGTGCCTGACCCAAACCACTGTATTTTCTATAACCTCATATGCATGTGAAAGTTCGACAATGAATAAGATGAACCATAGAACAATTGATGCATTTGAGTTATGGTGTTGGGGATAATGTTAAAGGTACCATTGACTTCTAGATGAACAAACAAATCTATGTGGGAATGCTCCTTAGAACCCAGAATGCTTCTCAGAAGTCAGGATGATAAAATTTAGTCTCTCATACTGCAAACATATTATCAAGGGGGACCAGTCCCTGGAGAAAGATATCATGCCTGGTAAAGAGGATGGTCAGCATAAAACAGGAAGACCCCCAACAATATGAATTAGCACAGTGGCAGCAGCAATGGGCTCAAGCTTGACAACTGTGAGGATGACACAGGACTGGGCAAAGTTTTGTTCTGTTGTGCATAGGGTCCTTATGAGTTGGAACTGACTCATTGGCACCTAACAACAACAATAATAGTATTTACTTTAATGGTTATTATAAAGGATGCTACACTTGATGTTGTGGGATGCAGAAAAAGGAGGATAAAGTCAGGTTAAAATATGATGGTAAAAGTGTAAATACTTAACCAACTATAAAGAAAACTAAAACAAATGTATAATGTCAGTACCCTAGGATCAGAACACAATGCAGTAATACTGTTTTTCATCAATGAAGGTCTTTCATCTCTTTTTCAACTACCTTTCCTTTCAGAGTCTCAAGTCATTTGTTCAAACATCTTTGATCTAAATTTTCAGAAATCTTATTTACTAAAATCAAATGTTTTTGTTTGATTTTTTTATATCAAATGCATTTTTATCAAATCAAATACTTCTTTAGCCGGCATCGGCGTATATGACACAGTAATTTTCCTTTAAGATTATGCTAAATTCTACTTCACTAGTATTTTCTTTCTATTCAAAATTAACTTCAGAGACAGGGTAACACAAGAAAGATTATGGAACTGGATGTCTGTAAACTTGTATCTTTATCTCAGACCTGCCTCATGAAAGGCTGAACAAGACCATGATGGTTAACATTCTAACAACAACAACAACAAACAAACAAACAAACAAAAAACCCAGCTAGAATGGAGCTTACAGTCTAGGTAGTAGAGACAGATCAGAAAAAGACAACAAAAAAATAAACCAAAAAATTTCAGATAGTTGTAAATGCTGTAAGGAAATTCAAGTTGAAATGGTGCAGGAGAATGAGATTGGTTGTGAATAAAGGCTATTTTTGTTTTTGTTTTGAAACTTTTTATTGGGATATAAATCATCCAATAGGTTAGTAAGTGATGCAGTCAATCTAGAAATAGTGAATGACCTACTTTTGTCAATTTTGCTTCTTAATATTAGTAATTGAGCTGAAAATAAGATAGGCAAAATAATATAAGATTACAGAATTTTCATGTAACTTCTTTAGGCATTTATATTTTGCCTTAATGTATTAAAATTTTTATAATTTTATTTTAACAATAGGAACATAGAGAGCAAGCATAGATAAGGTATATAGGAAAACATAGTAGTTAATATTTTAACAATAATAATAAAACAGCTAGAATGGATCTTACATTTTACATGGTAAAGACAGACCAAAAAAAAAATGTATGCAAATAAAAATTAAAAAAAAAAAGAAAATGTCAAATAGTTGTAAATGTTGCAAAGAAAATAAAGTTGAAATGGTCCAAAATAGTGAGATTTATTGTGAAGAAAGGCTATTTTTTTATTGTTTTGTTTTGAAACTTCTTATTGGGAATTGAGTGAAGATTTACAGAGCAGACTGCAGTTTTGCATTCATTAACTCATTCACTTTGTTTCATCTCAATGACTGTAAAAATAGTTATCCTACTTCTTCCCTGTGGTTCTTATGTCCATTCCTGTTCCCCAGCCCTTCTAAACACTGTGAGGATGATGCAGGACCTATCAGGGTTTCATTGCTTTGTGCATAGGATCACTACAAGTGGGAACTGACTTGATAGTACCTAACAACAACAACAATACGTTTTCATCATTTTGTCCCTTGTATTTTCCACTACATTCATATGTGTATTTGTAGCAAAGGTAAATACCCATGTACAAATATCCTCTGTCATATACTTATGGTATACTTACATACTTATTGGTATACTCCTTCTCTGAGTATCTAGCCATGTATCTACCTGGAAAACACTGTTGGTCCAGGGCTGTGTATATAAGAGTATTTACCTCTATCTCCTTTAACCCTTGCTTTCCTCTGACGTTTCGCCTGTCTTCATCATTCTTTTGTCAGTCTTCTTCTCACCCTTCCCATCACCAGAGTTAGCATGTGTCTACCCTCTAGCCAGGGAATTATTCTCACTTCTCTCCCATCCCTAGTAATAGAATGTTTCTTATGTTGGTCTCACAATATTTGATATTTGTGATTGACCAATTTCACTCAGCATAATGTTCTCCATATTCATCTATGCTATGAGATGTTTCACAGATTCAACATTATCTTTCAACGTTGCATGGTATTCAGTTGTATGTGCGTAACAAAAATTGTTTATCGTTTCTTCCATTGATGGTCATTTAGGCCAACTCCATCTTTTTGCTATTGTGAATTGTGCAGTGATGAACATGGGTATAAAAGAATGGCTAGGTTTTGGAGACACTGAAGATTAAATCGACTAATGTAAAGAATATAGGAATTGAGTAGAGTCACAGCAAACTGTTTTTAAAGGATTATTTTAAAAATAAGCCTCCTATGTCTCCTGTGTAAGTTAATTCTCTCTAATTTCTACTTCTAATGAAAGTCTTTCAGAGATAAATTACATAATCACTCAAGTGATTTTCTTTTATATGAATCATATGTTTTGGTTGAAGAAAAGCCAGAGGGGTGCTGAGGTCAAACTACTAAAATGTTATACTACACTGATACCACATTTCCCCACAGTCTTTGAAGAACTATTACATATATTCTGTTTTCAAATTTTACCTGTCATTAAAATGAAAGTTCATGGAAAGTAGAGATGACAGAAACTGTTTAGATGACATTAAAATGAACTCAAAACTTCAGAGTCAGAGAATAAATTGTAGCTTTTTCTCTCAAATAAGTTTGAGAGAATTGTCACAATTTAATAGCTCAGGAGATTTGTGAATAATTTCAAATAAGTTACAATTCAAGAATACCAAGAATATTAACATGCTAATGTCCTAAACTTCATAAAACATGAAGTTTATTTGTCTCAACACACTTTCTTTTCCAAGAACATCATTTTATATTACCAAAGAAAATTGTCAAGATAAGACTGATAAATCAAATGAAACCAGGCAAAATTGAGAAGACACTCCATCTAGTAACCTTAGGTCAGGACTGTTTGATCCATAAAGCAAATAAGGGTAGGGTTTTGAAGATGTTTCACAGGAGCTAAGCTTCTGGAAGGTTCACTTGGGATTCAGAGAGGCCAAAAAATCTACATGGTGCATTAAGATTTATACCACTTTATTGTCTACAAAAGGAGCAAACTGGATGAGTACCTCCCAAGGAATGTCCACCTTGAGGAGAACCGACCTTGTCTCCCAGTACTGCCTGGCTAATACAGGTAACAGAACAATGATGGCAGACTGCCAACTGTTACATAACTCACTTACATAAGTGGGATACATCATGCAGGTGGTCCCCAAGGCAGATGGGGTAAAACAGTCAGCAAGTCCACTTACAAGGCCATTTACAGAGCAAACCGTGCCACCTAGAAGGCCCTTGGGAAACTACTAGATCATTAAGAAACTCTTAGGAGGCTAGTACAAAGCTATAAAGAGGTAGATGTCCTGGTACCTGAGGCACAGTTCCAAGAGTATATGTGCATACTTCCATGACAGAAGGATACAACCAAGACTCATGAAAACACATCTCTCACAAATTTGCAGATTATTTCACAAGACAAACTATTTGTTAACATGAAATCCAATAAAATGTGTTTTGGTGATAAGATGTCTCAAACAATAAAAATTGAAGTTTAATTGCAGAACATTTTAGAATACTTTCCATCTCCCAATACCTTCCTCTGAGCAAAAAAAGAGACTATTTTTTACAATATATGCTATTTTACATTTAATAGTATATCTATTAAAATATATATAGAAGAGGAGGTGACAAGATGGCAGACTAGACAGGAACACTACACAGACCCACTATAACAAATCTGTAGAAAACAAAATGAAGCAGACCTGGATGATAGTCCTGGAACCTTGATCTTCAGATGAAGGAATAGAAAAGTAGATTGAATGCTTACTAGGGGAGGAAGCTGGACAGATGAAGAAAAAAAAAGAAAGAAAGAAAGAAAGAAAGAAAGAAAGAAAGAAAGAAAGAAAGAAAGAAAGAAAGAAAGAAAGAAAAGTAAAGGGGACACTCTGGTGACTATGTTTGTGGATCAGAAGTTGTGTAGCTATCTTACACTTTCATGAGCAGGTTTGAGTCAAAACAGGGGCTTGTTGGTCAAGAGGTGTACTAGTAAGTTGCAGTGAAAAAGATGTGATTTTTTTTCTTGTTTCCCACACTCTCCTGGTGACCAGAGATGAGGCTGGCCCTCTCCCATGTACATTCTCAGTGAAGCGCCCACATTCCCAGGGTCAGAGCCGCATGGTAATTAATGGGTGACAATGTTTTGAATCCCATGAAAGTGAGTCGGGGGGCCTGGATTCAGGTGAGCACTAATCCAAACCTGCAAAGTCAGCCTTGGAGTAGTCCTCACTAAAAGTAGAAGTTGAACATATGCAGAAAAAAAGACATAGATGTGACCTGTTCTGATCAGTGCTTTTACACTTTTGCAGGTGGCTTTATGAAAGAGAGGGCAGCTCGGTAATGCAGAGGCATACCACTTACTGGCAGAGAGAAAGGCAATATTTTTTCTTGTACCCTACACTACATTGTGACCAAAAGTGTAGCCAGTACCACCTGTATTCCTTCTCTGTAAAGATCCTGCTTACCAGTGACCACATAGTGGTGAACCATACCACGTCATTTGCTGATGGCACATAACTCAAAATAAAGAGAAACAGCTATAAACATCTATTAATAATCAGAACACGGAGTGTACAATGCATGGTCTAGGAAAATCTGAAATTGTCAAAAAGAAAAAGGATTGCATGAACATCGATACTGCTAGATATTAGTGAGCTGAAATGGACTGGTATTGGCTAATTTGAATCTGACATGGTTTACTATGCCAAAGGAAAAAAAAAAAATTGAAGACGAATGGCATCACACACATCATCAAAAAGAGCATATCAAGATTGATCAAACATGAAATACAAGGCTGTCTGTGATAGAATAACACCCAAACACCTATAAGGAAGACCAGTTAATACCACTATTACTCAAATTTACAAAACAACTACTAAAACCAGTGATGAGAAAATTGAAGAATTCTATCAACTTCTTCAATCTGAAAAAATTCATCTGTCAGTTTGTCATTCTGTGGTGGCTTGTGAGTTGCAGTGATTCTGGAAGCTATGCCCCAGGTATTTCAAATACCAACAGGATCACCCATGGTGGACAGGTTTCAGATGAGCTTCCAGACTAAGACAGTTGACTGTGATGATGTGAATGGAGTAAAGCCTGTGGGAGTAATGCCCACGGTACCTTCATTTGCCAATGGGGCACAACTCAAAATGAGGAGAAACAGCTGTAAACATCCATTAATAATCAGAACATGGAATGTACGAAGTATGAATCTAGGAAAGTTGGAAATTGTCAAAAATGAAATGGAACACATGAACATTGATATATTAGGCATTCGTGAACTGCAATGGACTGGTATTGGCCATTTTGAATCTGACAACCACAGGTTTTACAACGCTGAGAAGGGCAAATTGAAGAGGCATGGTGTTGCATTCATTGTCAAAAAGAACATATCCAGATAGCCATGATGTACAACGCTGTCTATGATAAGATAATATCCATATGCCGACAGGGAAGACCAGTTCATACCACTATTACTCAAATTTACACACCAACCACTAAAGCCAGTGAGGATGAAATAGAAGAATTCTTCCAACTTCTTCAATCTGAAATTGATCAAACATGCAATCAAGATGTATTGTTCATTAGTGGTGATTGGAATGCAAAGGTTGGGAGTAAAGAGGAAGGATCAGTAGTTGGAAAATATGGCTTTGATATAGAAATGATGCTGGAGATCACATGATAGAATTCTGTAAAATCAATTCTTTGTACATTTCAAATACCTTCTTTAGACAACATAAGAAACAATTATACACATGAATCTCAGAAGTTGGAATACACAGAAATCAAATTGACTACATCTGTAGAAATAACTATGGAAAAGCTCTATACCATCAGTCAAAACAAGGCCAGGGGCAGATTGTGGAAGAGACCATCAATTGCTTATATGGAAATTCAAACTGAAGCTAAAGAAAATAAAAACAAGTCCACGAGAGCCAAAATATGACCTTGAATATATCCCACCTGAATTTAGAGATCTTCTGAAGAACAGATTTGATACATTAAACACTAAAGACTGAAGATCAGAAGAGTTGTGGGATGACATCACATCATACAGAAAGAAGGCAAAAAGACATTAAGAAGACAAGGAAGAAGGCAAAGGTCAAAACGGATGTCAGAAAACACGCTGAAACTTGCTCTCCAGTGTCAACAAGCTAAAGCAAATGAAAGAAATGAGGATGTACAAGAGTTGAACAGAAAATTACAAAGGTCAGCTCGAGACAACAAAGTCAAAGATAAAGAATGTGCAATGAACTGGAGTCAGAAAACCAAAAAGGAAGAAAACACTCAGCATTTCTCAAGCTGAGGGAACTGAAGACAAAATTCAAGCCTTGACTTTCTTTATTGAAGGATTCCCTGGACAAATTATTGAATGATGAAGAAAGCATAAAAAGAAGATGGAAAGAATACACAGAGTCACTGTACCAAAAGGAAATGGTTGATGTTTTGTTGTTGTTGTCAGGTGCTAT
>NW_006408735.1:3556083-3560175 GCF_000296735.1 Chrysochloris asiatica
ATTGGCTGAAAGCAGAGAATATCAGAAAGATGTTTACCTGTGCTTTATTGACTACACAAGGCTTTTGATTGTGTAGATCATAGCAAGCTATGGACAACATTGAGAAATATAAGTATTCAGGAACACTTAATTGTGCTCATGAAGAATCTTTACATGTACCAAGAGACAGGTGTTTGAACAGAACAGGGGAACACTGAATGGTTTAAAATTAAGAAAGGTGTGTGACAGGGTTGTATTCTTTCACCATAATCTTTCGACCTGTATGCTAAGCAAATAATCTGAGAAGCTGGGTTCTATGAAGAAAAACGTGGCATTGGGTTTGGAGGAAGACTCATTAACAACCTGTGATATGCAATACCTTGCTTGCTGAAAGTGAAGAGGACTTAAAACATTTACTTATGAAGATCAACTAGCACAGCTCTCGGTATGGATTCCATCTCAATGTAAAGAACACAAAGATCCTCATCACTGGACCAATAAACAACATTCTTATCAATGGAGAAAAGATTGAAGTTGTCAAGGACTTCATTCTTTTTGGATCAACTATCAACACTCATGGAAGCAGTAGTCAAGAAATCAAACGATGTATTGCATTGGACAAATCTGCTGCACAAGACCTTTTTAAAGTGTTGAAGAGCAAAGATGTCGGCTTGGGGACTAAGGTGAGCCTGACCCAATCCGTGGTGTTTTCACTAACCTCTTATGCATGTGAAAGCTGGACAGTGACTAAGGAAGACCATAGAAGAATTGATGCTTTTGAGTTATGGTGTTGAAGAAGAATATTGAAAGTGCCATGGGCTGCCAAAAGAACAAACAGATCTGTGTTGGAAGAAGTGCAGCCAGAATGTTCCTTGGAGGCCAGGATGGCCAAACTTTGTCTCTCATACTTCAAACATATTATCAGAAGGGACCAGTCACTGGAGAAGGGTATCATGTTTAGTAAGGTGGAGGGTCAGAGAAAAAGAGGAAGACCCCCAGTAAGATGGATCGGCAAAGTAGTAGCATCAATGGGCTCAAGCGTGGCAAAAAATTGTGAGATTGGCTCAGGATTGGGCAGTGTTTCCTTCTGTTGTGCATAGAGTCGCTATGAATTGGTAATGACTCGATGGCACCTAACAACAACAATATTAACTTCTTCAATCTGAAAATTATAAAACATGCAATCAAGATATATTGATATAACATGATTGGAATGCAAAGGCTGAAACCAAAGAGATCAATATTTAGAAAATATAGTCTTGGTGATAGAAACCAATGCTGGAGATCACATGATAGAATTTTCTTCTCTTTTTTTTCATGATAGAATTTTGCAAGACATCTTCATTGCAAATACTATTTTCAACAACACAAAAGAAGACTATAAACATGGACCACACTGATGGAATACACAGAAATCAAATCAACTACACTTGTGGAAAGAGATAGTGGAAAAGTTCCATACCATCAACCAAAACAAGGCAAGGGGCAGACTGTGGAACAGACAATCAATTGCTCATATGCAAAGTCAGGCTAGAGCTGAAGGAAAAATTTAAAAACCCACAAGAGCCAAAACATGACCTTGAATATATCCACCTGAATTTAGAGATCATGTGAAGAACAGATTTGATGCATTAGGTACTAAAGAATGAAGACCAGAAGAGTTATGGGATGACATCAAGAACATCATACAGGAAGAAAGCAAAAGGTCATTATGAAGACAAGAAAGAAGCAAAAGATCAAAATGAATGTCAGAGGAGACTCTGAAACTTGCTTTCCAGTGTAGATATGCTAAAGCAAATGGAAGTGAGGAAGTACAAGAACTGATGAGAAAATGTCAAAGGTCAGCTAGAGAAGACAAAGTCAAATATTTTAACAAAATTTGCAAAAACAAGCAGTTAGAAAACCAAAAGGGAAAAATAAGCTCAGCATTTCTCAACCTGAGGGAACTGAAAAAATCCAAACCTCAACCAGTGGTATTGAAGGATTCATTGGGAAAATACTGAATGATGCAGAAAGCATCAAAAGAAGATGACAGGAATACTCAGAGTCAGTATACCTAAAAATATTGGTCAATGCTCAACCATTTCAAGAAGTAGCATATGATCAAGAGACAATGACACTGAAGGAATAAGTCCAAGGTGCATTGAAGGCACTGGGAATAGATGGAATACAAGTTGAAATCTTTCAACAAACTGATGCAGCACTGGAGGCACTCACTCATCTATACCAAGAAATTTGGAAACAACTATCTGGCCAACTGACTGGAAGAGATCCATATTCGTGCCCATTCCAAAGAGAGGTGACCCAATGAAATTCGGAAATCATCGGACAATATCTTTGATATCCCATGCGAGTAAAGTTTTACTAAAGGGAATACAAAAATGGTTGCAACCATATATTGACAGAGAACTGAGAGAGATTCAAGCCGAATTCAGAAGAGGACGTGGAACAAAGGATAACATTGCTTATGTCAAATGGATCTTGTCTGAAAGTAGAAAATACCAGAAAAAATGTTTACCCGTGCCTTCTTGACTATGCAAAGGCTTTCGATTGTGTGGATCATGACAAGCTATCGAAAATATTGTGAAGAATGAGTATTACAGAATATTTCATTGTGTTCAGGAGGAACCTGTACATAGACCAAGAGGCAGTTGTTCTAAAAGAACAAGGAAACACAGAATGTTTTAAATATAGGAAAAGTGTGCACCAGAGTTGTATTCTTTCATCATACTTATTCAGTCTGTGTAATGAGCAAATAATCCAAGAAGCTGGATTATATGAAGAAAACCATGGGATCAGGATTGGAGAAGACTCATTAACAGCCTGCGAAATGCAGATGATACAACCTTGTTTGATGAAAGTGAAGAGGACCTAAAATACTTACTGATGAACATCAAAGATCACAGGCTTTGGTATGGGTTGCATCTCAATGTAAAGAAAACAAAACCCCTCACCACTGGACCAATAAACAATGTTCATATAAGTGGAAAATCATTAAAGTTGTCAAAGACTTCGTTTTGCTCAGGTCAACCATCACCACTTATGGAAGCAGCAGTCAAGAAATCAAATGTCATATTGCATTGGGCAAACATTCTGCACAAGACTTCGTTAAAGTGTTCAAGAGCAAAGCTGTCAGTGTGAGGACTAAGGTGTGCCTGACCCAAGCCATGCCATTTTCAATATCCTCATACACATGGAAAAATTGGACAGTGAATAAGGAAGACTGTACAAGAATTGATGCATTTGAGTTATGGTGTTGGAGAAGAATATTGAAAGTACCATGACCAAAAAGACCTGTGTTGGAAGATGTACAGTCAGAATGCTCCTTGGAAGTCAGATGGCCAGATTTTATCTCTCTTACTTTGGACATATTATCAGGAGGGACCAGTCACTGGAGAAGGATATAATTCTTGGTAAATTGGAGGGTCAATGAAAAGAGGAAGACCCCCAATGAGATGCATTGGCACAGTGGCAGCAGCTATGGGTTCAGACATAGCAATGATTGTCAGGTTGGTCCAGGCCTGGGCAGTGCTTTGTTCTGTTGTTCATATACTCACTAAGAGTCATTACCAATTCGATGGCACCTAATAAGAAGAAGAAAAAGAAGAAAAAAATTGAGTGATGTAAAAAGCATCAAAAGAAGTTGGAAGGAGTGCACAGAGTCACTGTACCAACGTTCAATCATTTCAAGAGGTAGCATATGATCATGAACCAATGAGACTGAAGGAAGCAATCCAAGATGCACTAAAGACATAGGCAAAGAACAAGGCTCCAGGAATTGATGGAATACAAATTGAAATCTTTCAAGAAACTGATGCAGCACTGGAGGCATTCATTTATGCCTAGAAATTTAGAAGACAGTTACCTGGCCAACTTATTGGAAGAGATCCACATCCATATTTGTGACAATTTCAAACAGAGATGACCCATCAGATTGCAGAAATTATCAGAGATTATCATTAATATTGCATGCAAGTAAAATTTTGCTAAAGATAATTCAAAAACAGCTACAACACTACATTGACAGGAAACTGCCAGAGGTTCAATCTGGGTTCAGACAAGGATGTGGAAGTAGGGATAGCATTCTTGACATTAGATGGAACTTAGTTGAAA
>NW_006408735.1:3560585-3564201 GCF_000296735.1 Chrysochloris asiatica
GATACAATCTTGCTTGCTGAAAGTGAGGTTGACTTAAAATACTTCCTGATGAAGCTCAAAGACCACAACCTTTGGTATGAGCTGCACCTCAATGTACAGCAAACAAAAATTCTCACAGCATCCATATAAATGTAAAAAAGATTGAAGCTATCAAAGACTTCATTTTGCTTGCATCAACCATCAACATTCATGGAAGCAGCAGGCAAGAAATCAATGTGTTACATTAGGCAAATCTGCGTCACAAGACCTCTTTCAAGTTCAAGAGCAAAGATGTCGGTTTGAGGACTAAGGTGTGCTTGATCAAAGCCGTGGTAGTTTCAATAACTTCATATACATGTGAAAAGTTGGACAATGAACAAAAAAGATGGTAGGAGTAGAGATGCATTTTAGTTACGTTTTTTCAGGAGAATTTTAAAAGTATCATAGACCGCCAGAAGAACAAACAGATCTGTGTTGGGATAAGTACAGCCAGAATGCTCTTTAGAAGCTAAGATGGCTAGACTTCATCTCTCATACTTTGGACATATTGTCAGGACGGACAAGTCCCTGGAAAATGTCATCATGCTTGGTAAAGTGGATTAGCCAAAAAGAGGATGACCCCCAACTTGATGGATGGGCACAGTGGCAGCTGTAATGGGCTCAAACATAGCAACAAGAAGTTGGTGCAGGACTGAACAGTGTTTCATTCCGTTGTGCATAAAGTCACTCTTATCTGGTATCAGCTGGAGGACACCTAACAACAACATGACTCTCTACATAGAAAATTCCAAAGACTCGGCAGAAGTATAAGATCAATAGATTGCTTTACAGTAGAAAAGAGAAGTTTGAAATTTTCTCTTTATTATTGGGGAGAGAATACAATTTACAAAAGTCACCCCAAAATGAAATCCTTAGGAATGAATCCCAACTACTGAAACAAAAGAACTATATGCAAATAAAACTAGAAAACACTACTACAGGCAACAGACAGAAACTTCCAAAAAAAAAATGGAAGAAAATACCATGCTCATGGATAGGAAGACTTAACATTGTGAAAATGTCAACACTATCCAAAGCAATCTATGTTGTTGTTAAGTGCCGTCGAGTCAATTCTGAGCTACAGGGACCCTGTATAGGCTTTCCAAAGAGCAGCTGGTGAGCTTGAACCACTGACCTTGAAGTTCAAACGACTTTACAGTCTGACACATTAGCTCACAGTGCCACACCAGGACTCTATAGATATAATGTAATCCCAATCCAGATTCCAACATATTCTTTAAAGAGATGGAAAAATTGATCACTACCTTTATATGTAAAGTTCTGTGGTGCTGCAGGATAAGGCACTGGGCTGCAAGGGTGGTTGGAACCATAAGGTTGGCAGTTCAAATCCATTAGCTGCACTTTGGAAAACCTAAATAAGGTCACTGTGAGTCACAACTGACTTGACGGCACTTAACAACAACAACAGCAACTTTATATGGAGAGGAAAGAAAACTTGGATAAATCAAGCTTTACTTAAGAAAAAGGACAAAGTTGGAAGATTCTCATTTCCTGATTTCAAAATCAACTACACAGCTCCCATAACCAAAAGAGCTTGGTATGGGTACAACAAGTGATACATAGATCATTGAAACAGAATTGAGAACCCAGAAGTAAATGCACGCACATAGAATTAGCTAATCTTTGAAAAAAGACCAAAGCACATTAAATGGAGAAATAGTCACCTCAACAAATGGTTCTGGGGAAACTGTATATTCATTGCAGAAACAAATCTATATCTCACACCAATAACAAAATAAAAAAACAAACTCAACATGGATTAATCACCTTAATGCAAAGCATTAAACTACAAAGATCATCAATGAAAAACTAGGGACAAACTTACAGACTTTAATACATGACAAACATACTGTCAAACATAACTAAACACACGAACAGCAGAAGATGAAATAGATGACTAGGATATTCTAAAAATTAAACATTTATATGAATCAAAAGATTTTACCAAAAGTGGTAAAAAATTGTTTTGCAATGACATATCAGAAAATGGACTAAGCTCTAAAATTTATAGAAAACTCCAAAATCTCCAAAAGAAAAAAGACAAATAACTCAACTGAAAAAATGAACAGAGGACATGAACAGACACTTCACCAAAGAAGACATTCAGGCAGCCAACAAACATATGAAGAAACTTCATGATCATTAGCCATTGTTGTTGTTGTTGTTGTTAGGTGCCATTGAGTCGGTACCAACTCATAGTGACATTATGCACAGCAGAACAAAACAATGTGCGATCCTGGGCCAACCTCACTATTGTTGCCACACTTGAGTCCATCGATGCTGCCACCCGGCCAATCCATCTCATTGGGGGTCTTCCTCTTTTTCTCTGACCCTCCACCCTACCAAACATGACATCCTTCTCCAGCGACTGTTCCCTCCTGACAATATGTCCAAAGTATGAGAGACGAAGCTTAGCCATCCTGGCCTATAAGGAGCACTTTGGCTGCACTTCTTCCAAAACAGATCTATTGGTTCTTCTGGCAGCCCATGGCACTTTAATATTCTCCTCCAACACCATAATTCAAAGGCATCAATTCTTCTACGGTCTTCCTTATTCATTGTCCAGCTTTCGCATACATATGAGGTTGCTGAAAATACCATGGCTTGGGTCAGATGAACCTTAGTCCTCAGGCTGACATCTTTGCTCTTCAACACTTTAAAAAGGTCTTGTGCATCAGATTTGCCTAATTTAATACGTCATCTGATTTCTTGACTACTGCTTCCATGAGTGTTGATAGTTGATCCAACAAGAATGAAGTCCTTGACAACTTCAATATTTTCTCCATTAATAAGAATGTTGTTTATTGGTCCAGTGGTGAGGATTTTTGTTTTCTTAACACTGAGATGTAATCCATACCGAAGGCTGTGCTTTTTGATCTTCATCAGTGAATGTTTTAAGTCCTCTTCACTTTCAGCAAGCAAGGTTGTGTCATTTGCATATTGCAGGTTGTTAATGAGTCTTCCTCCAATCCTGATGCCATGTTTTGCTTCATAGAATCCAGCTTCTCGGATTATTTGCTCAGCATACAGGTTAAAAAAGTATGGTGAAAGAATACAACCTTGTTGCACACCTTTCTTAATTTTAAACCATTCAGTGTTCCCGTGTTCTGTTCGAACAACTGCTTCTTGGTCCAGGTACAGATTCCTCATGAGTACAGTTAAGTGCTCTGGAATACACTTACTTCACAATGTTGTCCATAGCTTGTCATGATCCACGCAATCGAAAGCCTTTATGTAGTCAATAAAGCACAGGTAAACATCTTTCTGATATTCTCTGTTTTCAGCCGAGATCCATTGGACATTAGCAATGATATTTCTCGTTCCACAGCCTCTTCTGAATCCAGCTTGAACCTCTGGAAGTTCTCTGTCAATGTATGATTATAGATGTTTCTGTATTATCTTTAGCAAAATTTTACTCACTTGAGGTATCAAAGAGATTGTCTGATGATTTCCACATTCTGTTGGGTCACCTCTCTTTGGAATCGGCACGAATATGGATCTTTTCCAATCAGTTGGCCAGATAGTTGTCTTCCAAATTTTTTGGCAGAGATGAGTGAGTGCCTCCTGTGCTGCCTCA
>NW_006408735.1:3564843-3589737 GCF_000296735.1 Chrysochloris asiatica
ATATTCAAGGTCATATTTTGGCTCTCGTGGATTGTTTTCATTTTCTTCAGCTTCAGTTTGAATTTGCATATGAGTAATTGATGGTCTCTTCCACAGTCTGCCCCTGGCCTTGTTTTCACTGATGATATGGAGCTTTTCCATTGTAGTAGCTACTAAGTGCCTTTGAGTGGGTTACAATCTATAGCCACCCTGTATAGGGTTTCCTAGGAGCGGCTGGTAAATTTGACCCATTGACCTTGTAGTGCAGATCAACATTTTGGTGGAGTGCTTATTCTATAGTGCTGCATTACGGGATGAAATTGAAACAACAATGAGAAATAATGCCACACCAGCATTAATGCAAAATTTTAAAAAACAAAACACTGCTGGTAGAATTTATAATGATGCAGCCACTGTGGAAAACGGTATGGCATTTCCTCAAAATATTGGAAATAGTAGTGCCATGTGATCCAGTATGTATCCCCTACTTGGTATGTATCCCCAAGGAATAAAAGACATGACATTAGTAAATATATGCACATCTACCTTCATTACAGCACTATTCACAATAGCAAAAAGATGGAGATAGCAAAAATGCACTTCAATGGAAGAATGAATAAATGAACTTTGGAGCATATATACAATGGAATACTTTGCAACAGTGAAGAATGGCAAAGAATCTGTAAAACACCTCAACCTGGGTGAACCTGGAGGACATTACACTAAGTGAAATCAGAAAATCATAATAGGACAAATATTGTAAAAGTCCATGATTGTAAAAACTCAAGACAATATTTTCATTCTAAAAGAAGCATTATTTGATGTTTACCAGCAGTGGGAGGGCAGGGAGAATCATTCCCTGACTAGAGGATAAACATGTGTTAACTTTTGTAATGGCGAAGGCAACATACAGTAAGAGGGAGGTTGGCAGAAGAATAATGAAGACTGTGAAGTAACAAGGAAGAATGAAGGGGAGAGAGGTAAATATTGTTTTATACACAACCCTGGAACAACAGTGTTCTACAAATAGATACATGGACAGATACACAGGCTGAATGGGTATGAGAGGGAGACTAGAGTATACCGACAAATGCATAAAGTTTTGACACAGGATGCACATGGGCATTTACTGTTGATAAAAGCCCACCTATGACTGTAGTGGAACTTATAGGGAACAACATGATGAAAAGTTTTTGGACATTATCTTGAAAGAATGAGTTGCTGGACCTGGGGTCTGAGGACCATAGTTTCAGGGGACACCATAGTCAATTGGCAAAACATAGTCCACAAAGGCAATGTTCTATATGTGACTTTAGTGAACAGTGACTGTGATCTTAAAAGGTCATCAAAATTGCAACTATTGGTCTCTGCATGTGCAGATAAAAGAAGAGCGAGGAAAATTTGGAATCAATTAGTTCAATGGACCAATGGAACATGTGAACATCAGTTATCATGACTCAGAGACCAGAAGAACTAAATGGTGCCCAGTTACCACTACTTACTGTTCTGAAAGGGATCACATTAGAAAATTCTGGATAGACTAGAAGACAATATGGAATAAAACTCAAAATCATTTAAAAGAAGAAGAAAAAAAAAAACCAGTCTTAGCAGTCAGAAAGAGACTGGAGGAATCTGAAACTATGGATCTCAAGCCCCTTCAGGTCTGGGAGAGAACTCACATTCATTGCCTAATTTTCAACCAAGCAATAGACAGGTATAGAGTGGGGATCATAACACTAGTAAGATAGGTTCACCATGGAATGGTCAACTCTTCAAGATCAAAAGGACAACATTTACCAAACAACAAAGTTGAGAAGGGATGGGAAGGAGGTAGAACCACAGGAAGGAATTGATGTAAAGATTTACAAGGAAGGAATTGTGGGCATTGAGATGAAACAAAGTGTATGCTTTGTTGAATTTAAAACTGACGGTCTCTGTAAACATTCACTCAATTCACAATGAAGAGTTTAAAAAAAAAAAAAAAAGTGATGAAAATTGGAAGATGCTGGGAATCAATTAGTCCAGTGGATTAATTTAGCATGCAAACATCAGTCTCCATGACTCTAAGACCAGAAGAACTAGACGGTGCCTGGTTATCACTACTAAATGCTCTGAAAGAGATCACATTAGTGGGTCCAGAAGATAGAATGGGAGACAATATGGAACAAAACTCAAAATTGTTAAAAAGATCAGGTTAACTGGTCAGAAAGAGACTGTTGTTAAGTTGTGAAGTGCTGTAGAGTTGGTTCCAACTTATAGTGACCCTATGTAGGGTTTCCTAGGAATGGCTAGTAAGTTTGAACCACCAACCTTGCAATTTAAACTGAGCTTGTGGTCCAGCACATTATTCTACAGCACCACACCAGAACTAGGAAAAGACAGTTCTTATTGTTGTTAAGTGCCGTCGAGTCAGTTCCAGCCCATAGCGACCCTGTATCAGGTTTTTGAGGAGTAGCTGGTGAGCTTGAACCGTTGACCTTGTGGTTCAAAGCAGTTTTGCGGTCCAGTGCATTAATCCACAGTGCCACATCAGTACTCCAGAAAGAAACAGTTGTTGTTAAGTGCCATTGAACCAGTTCTGACTAATAGTGACCCTGTATAGAGTTTTCAAGGAGTGACTGGTGAGCTTGAACGGTCAACCTTGCTGTTCAAACCAACTTTGCAGTCCAGCACATTAACCCACAGTGCCATACTAGGACTCCAGAAAGAGACTAGAGGAACCCAATTCATAATAAAATGTTTCAAAACAAAAAATAACAACCAAATGAAACAAAAATCATTTTTCAAAAAAGAAAATATAGAGAGAACTTCATTTCAGTAGAACTTGAATATGCATTTGTTAAATTCTCACCTAACTCAATGCTAGTTCATAAAATTATAGAAAATTAAAAAGAATATTTTTATCATCTTGAGGTTAGCAATGTTTTCTTAAATGGTCAGAGAGAGAGTTAATTAATCAGAAAGACTATATAAATTGAACTGCATTAAACTTAGAAATTCCTGTTCCCCAAAATATACTGTTACAAAAAAGATGATGGATAGTCAATGAGCAGAGTAGGAGAATATTATGACACATGAGGAGAGGCATTTTGCTATAGTACTATCCAACAGAACTTTTTAAAATAATGGAAATTGTCTATAACTAGGTTGTCCAGTATGAATGGTATTACTATTGAATATATAAAATATTGATAATGTGAGTAAGAAAGTGAAAAATTAATATTATTTCATTTAAAATTTAAATATAAATATCCATATCTGACTGTTACGAAGTGCTATCAAGTCAGTTCCAACTCATAACAATCCTATATAGGGTTTCTGAGGATCAGCTAATGAGTTTGAACCACCCACCTAGTGGTTCAAACAGACCTTGCAGCCCATTGCTTATCCTGCAGTACCAAAGCAGGACTCTAGAAATAAGTATCGTAGCGGTTGTGTGCCACCAAGTCAGTTAACACTCATAGCAACCGTATATAAGCTTTCCAAGACTGTATATCTTTATGGGAGCAAAAAGTCTCATCTTTCTCCCACGGAGTAACTGGTAGATATGAACTACTGGCTTTGTGGTTAGCAGCCCAGTTTATAACTATGATACCAGGGCTCCTAGACAGTGTCGGGCATAAGTCATAATTAACTTGAGGACACTTAACAACAACAGCAAATCTGTTTTGAATGTCATATTTTAAAATTTAAACACATTATTAGAAATATTTGTATTTTATCCATCTTGTCTTTTGATATTTTAGTTTTACTGTGAATTAATTAGCTACTGAGATAGCTAAAGTGCTCCTTTTTAAAAGTAAAATAAGAAAGCAAAGATTTTTTTGTTTTTCCAGAAAGCTATTATAAAATTGTAAGAGAGAAAATTAAGTTAAAGATTAATTAAGCTTGGCTAAATTTATTTTTGCTTTTCAAGTTGTTAAAACTAGTGGAGGCTACCTTGAAAATAAGTTTGGAAACCAAATGTATTTGGAATGATTTGAGAATAATCAGAAGAGAATTCCATTAGAAAAGAGCTCCCCACCAGGCTGGGAATATTATAATCATTTTTCTTCACCATAAATAATTATTTGCACCTTTACAAATATAGGTTACAATTAGGGCTCTACCTCCATAGCTACCATTAATGACTGCTTCCTATATGCTAGTCATTATAGTTGGCATTCCCCATATTTAATTCAAATGTCAGTTTCAGGTCTGCTTTCTATCTATGTTTTATCCAGATTCAGACTCAGAAAAGGAGGTGGAATGATGGATATCACTGATAATGTCAGAGGAATCTTAACTGAAAGCAGAGAATATCAGAAAGATGTTTACCTGTGTTTTATTGACTATGCAATGTACTGACTACATTTTGTGGAACATAACAAATTATGGATAACACTGTGAAGAATGGAAATGCCAGAAACTTAACTGTGCTCATGCAGAACCTGTACACAGACCAAGAGGCAGTCTTCAGACAGAACAAGGGGATACTGAATAGTTTAATATCAGGAAAAATGTACATCATCATATTCAATCTACATGCTGAGCAAATAATCCAAAAAGCTGGATTATATGAAGAAGAATGTGGCATCAGTATTGAAGGAAAACTCATCAACAATCTGCAAATGATACAACCTTGCTTGCAGGAAAAGAAGAGGACTTGAAGTGCTTACAGATGAAACCTTCAATATGGATTGCACCTCAATATAAAGAAAACTAAAATACTCACAACTGGACCAATAAATAATATCGTGATAACCAGAGAATACATTGAAGCTTTCAAATACTTCTTTTTGCTTGGATCCAAAATCAACACTCATGGAAGCAGCAGTCCAGAAATCAAATGATGTATTGCACTAGTCAAATCTGATGCACAAGACCGCTTTAAAGTGTTAATAAGCAAATATGTCACTTTAAGGTCTAAGATGCGCCTTACCCAATTGCATGTGAAAGCTGGACAAAGGGATATTATAGAAGAATCGATGCATTTGAATTATAGTGTTAGAGAAGAATATTGAAAGTACCATGCACTGACAGAAGAACAAACAAATCTGTCTTGAAAGAAATACAGTCGGAATGCAAGGACGTTGAGATATCATCTATCATACTTTGAACTTGTTGTCAGGAGGGACCAACTTTTAGAGAAGAACATTGTGCTTGGAAAAGTAAAGGGTCAGTGAAAAGAGGATGACTCCTGTCTTAGGTTGGATTCTCTAGAGAAGCAAAATCAATGAAACAGATAAGCTTATATCAAGGAAATGGCTTGCACAGTTGTAGAGGTGGGAGAGTCCCAAGTCCAGGTCAGGTGAACCAAGATAAGCAGATCAGATGGCAAGTAGGCAGACAAGTCCAGCAGACAGGTCTGGTAGTCAGGCAGGCAGGTAAGCCTGGCAGCCAAGTCCAGTAGGTAGGCAGGCAGGCAGTAAGGTAGGTCATAGACCCAAGTCCAAAGACCCAAGGTCAGAGGACGAACCAGAGGCAAGATCCAGATCCAGCAGTGAGCAAACAAACTTCACCTGAGTGTCTAATATTTTGGAAGCAAGCCATACCTCCAAGGAAACCTCCTTTCAACTGATTGGCTGCTCATGCCAGAGCTCATCATAGAGTTAATTGCATTATATTAGATTTCATCATGGGGTTAACTACAAACTGACAAACCACTTAGAATCCTGGCCTAGTTAAGTTGACACAAAACTTTAAGGATCACAATCCACAACAAGATGGATTAATCCAGTGGCAGCAACAATGGGCTCAAATATCGCAGTTGTGAAGATGACGCAGGACTGGGCAGTGTTTCATTCTGTTGTGCATACAGTTGCTATGAGTCAGAATCAACTTAATGGCTGGTGGGATGCTGTAGGATAAGCACTTAACCTCAAGGTCAGTTTGAAATGCAAGAAAACAAAAATCTTCACAACATGACCAATAAGCAACATCATGATAAATAGAGCAAAAATTGAAGTTGTTAAGAATTTAATTTTACTTGGATCCACAATCAACACCCATGTTTGGTAAGCAGAGGGTCAGCAAAAAGAGGAAGATCCTCAGGGACACTGATTGACACAGTTGTAAAAATAGGCTCCATCATGGCAAAAATTGTGAGGATGGCACAGGAATGGACAGCATTTCATTCTATTGTTTATTATATGATGGTCCACTATAAATTGGAACCAACGTGATGGTGTGGCACTGTGAGTTAATGTGTTGAACTGCAAAGATGGTTTGAACTGCAAGGTCGGTAGTTCAAGCTCATCAGCTGCTTCTCAGAAACTCTGTACAGGGTTCCTATTAGATGGAACTGACTCAATGTCACTTAACAACAACACCAATATTCTTGTAAAACCTTGATATTCCTCATCAAGAAATAGTGGTATCAAGAATCTAACCCTTAAACTTTAAAGTTTAAACTTTAGAGAATTTTTGTTTGTTTGTTTTGTTTTCTCAACATATGACAACGTGGAGAAGAGCTCAGAAAAAAGGAAGATAATATAATCCATTAAAACTAACATCACCTACTTCACCGTTCTACAAATGTTTGGCTCTGATTAATTATAAAAGGTATATGATGACTTTGATGTTGTTCTAAGAGGCCATTAAGTCAGTTCCAACTCATAGCAACTGTATGCACAACAGAAAAAAACTGCCTAGTTGTGCGCTATCCTTACAAACACTGCTGTACTTAAACCCATAGTTGCAGCCACTGTTTCAATCAATCTTGTTGAGGGTCTTCCTCTTTTTTTTTTTTACCAAGCATGATGTCCTTCTCAAGGGAATGGTCTTTCCTAATAGCATGTCCAAAGTTCAAGAGATGAAATTTTGCCATCCTTAATTTTGTGTGTGTGTGTGTGTGTATGTGCCATCCTCACTTTTAAGGAGCATTCTGGGTGCACTTCTTCTAAGGCAGATTTGCCCCTTCTAGAAATTCATGGTATATTCATTATTCTTCACAGCATCATAATTTAAATGGATCAGTTATTCTTCTATCTTCCTTTTTTGTTATTAGTTGTTGCTGTTGTTGTTAAGTGCCATCAAGTCAGTTCCGACCCCCCAGCGACCCTGCACAGTGTTTCCGACAAGTGGATAATGAACTTAAACTGCTATCCTTGAGGTTCAAACCGACTTTGCATTCCAGTGCATTAACTCACAGCACCACATCAGACCTCTGGATAAATCAAAATCCCCAACTTTTCAGTTAGTAGCTGAGCACTTAGCCATTTGTACCCCTCAAAGCACTCGACATTAGTTGCTGTGGACACCATTCCAGCTGATAGCAGCTGCATGTGTCAGATCTGTGTGAGAGTAGAACTGTGCTCCACAGGGATTGTTGTTGTTGTTAAGTGCCTTTGAGTTGGTTCTGACCCATAGCAACCCGTACAGGGTTTCCTAGGAGCAGCTGGTGAGCTCAAACTGCTGACCTTGCAGTACAAAGCGACTTTGCGGTCCAGCACATTAACCCACAGCCCCACACCAGTGGGAGGTTTGAATCTACCCAGAAGCACCTCAGAAAATATGTCTGCTGGTCTACTTCTAAAAACTCTGCCATAGGCGTTCCAATGGCTGCGTTTTTAGAAGTAGACCACCAGACATATCTTCTGAGGTGCTTCTGGGTGGATTCAAACCTTCCACTTTTCAGTTAGTAGATCATTTGCAAAAACCAAGCACTCAAATTGGAATAGCCCCCCAAATTCCATTTCCAGAAATAATCATGGTAGCTTGTCAGAGCTGTTTAGTGATAAAACATATGCAATGAGGTGCAATCCTCATTGAAGGCATGACCAAAGAATACTTTTAAGAAAAATTGTTACACTAGAATTTAGAAAGATATTTAGGTCAAAGGTATCTTTTTTTTTTTTTTTAAGATGGCGAAAAATATTGAAAAAAAAAAACAAAACACCTCAGTTACAGAGAAATTATCATGGACATTTGACCATTTGATACATATATTGAGTGTAGAATATTTTATCCTTAGTAATTATTCAAGCAACTTCAATTTACAGCAAAAATAAGCTCTCTGCACCTCAAATGTGTGTGAGCTGTTGCTAGTTTCCATCAAGTTGATTCTCACTCAATGTACCAAGTTGTTGTCAGGTGCCATCAAGTCGGAACTGACTCATAGCGACTCCATGCACGGCAGAATGAAACAATGTCTGATCCTGGGCCAACCCTACCACCACTGCCACACTTGATGCCATCATTGATGCCACCTGGCTGATCCATCTCATTGGGGGTCTTCCTCTTTTTCTCTGACCCTCCACCTTACCCAGCATGATATCCTTCTCCAGCGACTGTTCTCTCCTGACAATATGTCCAAAGTATGAGAGACAAAGCTTAGCCATCCTGGCCTCCAAGGAGTACTCTGGCTGCACTCCTTCCAAAATAGATCTATTGGTTCCTTTGGCAGTCCATGGTACTTTCAGTATTTTCTTCCAACACCACAACTCAAAGGCATCAATTCTTCTACGGTCTTTCTTATTCACTGTCCAGGTTTCACACCCATATGAGGTTATTGAAAATACCATGGCTTGGGTCAGGCGCACCTTAGTCCTCAAGCTGATATCTCTGCTCTTTAACACTTTAAAAAGTTCCTGTGCAGCAGATTTACCCTATGCAATACGTCATCTGATCTCTTGACTCCTGCTTCCGCGAGTGTTGATAGTTGATCCAAGAAGAATGAAGTCCTTGACAACTTCAATCTTTTCTCCATTGATAAGAATGTTGTTTATTGGTCCAGTGATGAGGATTTTTGTTTTTCTGACATTGAGATGCAATCCATACCGAAGGCTGTGTTCTTTGATCTTCATCAGTAAATATTTCAAGTCCTCTTCACTTTCAGCAAGCAAGGTTGTATCATTTGTATATCGCAGGTTGTGAATGAGTCTTCCTCCAATCCTGACGTCACATTTTTCTTCACAGAACCCAGCTTCTCGGATTATTTGCTCAGCATACAGGTTGAATAAGTATGGTGAAAGAACACAACCTTGTCGCACACCTTTCCCAATTTTAAAACATTCAGTGTTCCCATCCTCTGTTCAAACAACTGCTTCTTGGTCCAGGTACAGATTCCTCAGAAGTACAATTAAGTGTTCTGGAATACGCATACTTCTCAATGTTGTCCATAGCTTATCATGATCCACACAATCGAAAGCCTTTGCGTAGTCAATGTACCAAGTAGCTCAGCCAATTCCACAGTTTGCAGATCTCCAGGCCTGTGTTGTGAGGTAAGTGGTCACAGGGTGGGTTCGAATCACGAAACTTTCAGTTAATAGTTGAGTATTTAACCATTTGCATCATGGTGAATTATTTCACTACTTTGGCATATATAACTTTTTTTTTCATGTATAAAATGAGAAATCATAGTTCACAAGTTTTATCCAATAAGGAATTATTATGATTGCATATATTCATAGTGCTTTGTCTAAAAATCTTTGAAAAGTTTTTTGTTTTTTTATAAATTTAGGTCAAAGAATACATCTATATGCTCATATAATGAATGTTATCTAAAATGCTGAATGCTCATCTTGGAGAGGCGTTGTAGAAAAGCACTGGGCAAAAAAGTTGGTTTGAACCCCGAGGTGGGTGGTTCAAACCCACCAGTTGCTTTTCGGAAACCCTATGCTGAGTTGCTATGAGTCTGAACGACTTCACTGCACTTAACATAGCAACAACCACTCAATAGGCACTAAAAGTACAGTCTAAGTGGTATTTGACATTAATTATAAACTGGCAATCAAATTACTAGTATAGCAGTTTTGAATAAATCCACTTATTTTTTTTTTTTAGTTAAATTTTCAGTTTCCAATCTGTTTTCTGTATTATGGGCTTTAGGCGCCACCTTGTGGATACATGCAAATATTCTGCACGGTTTAAAAATAGTCATCCCGTGGGTTGTGCTAATAATGACCTTATACACAATTGAACAAAGCACCGTTCTGGGAAACCTTCACAATTGTTGCTATGCTTGAGCCCATTGCTGCAGCCACTATGTCAATCCAATTCTCCTTACACTCGAGGGCTCATTATTTAAATATATAACCTCATGATCATCTGGATGACATCTCAGAGTGGAGAACTCAGATTTTTCATTTTCTTCTGAAGCCTGGGAACCGAGCAGGACAGTGTGTGGGCACCCTAGAGGAAATCCTCCAATGCAATTCTCAGCGCAGCCATATGGTTAGAATCAGCGGGTTCACCCTGTGCCAGTTTACAGCGGGCGTGTATATGAATAATATGCAAGCAATCACACCAGCTCTGGGTTTCATATTCTCACTATGTATAGAGGGGTTTTTACACCTTATGGAAAAGGTAAGTTAGACAAGGGCTAATATTTTTCTCCCTAGTTAAGGCGTCAGGACTGCAGCTAAAGTGACGTCAGAGTTTCCATTTCAGTTCATTTTCAATGCATTAGTCCTCTGGGGTAAACATTAACTTTATTTAGAAAAAGAAAAAGAAAAAACCCTCACTTATATTGCATCTCATGCCAGAAAAAAAAAAGTTTTCTTATTACATAAATGGTCTTGAAAAGAAATTAGATTGGGCATCATAAAACTTCTTTTTTAATTTTGTGTGTGTTTATCGGGGAGGTGAGACAAATGGGGGACGGGGTAGGAGATTTTTTGAGCTTTAACTTTTTTTTTTTCCTAACAACAATGCGGTGTTTTTTTGGTTTTTGGTTTTTTTTCAAAGTCTTAGAAGAAAACAGCAGGAGGAGACAGTCTATAAAAAGAACGTCCAGCAGGATCAGACTTGACTTTCGGCCTCTATGAGCTTATCTAGTTATTCAGATTGCTATAATGCTGTACAAAGACTTTATTCTGTGAAAATCAGGTCAAAGCAGCATTACCCAACTCTATCCTCCTAATTGACATAAACAGGTAATTTAGAAAATATGTTTGAACAAACAAGCAAACTGTCCCCTCACCGTGCCCAATGGTACTCCCGCTCTCTAAGTCACGACTGAGGCCAATTGAGGTTTCTGTGGTATGGCCTCGCCCCATGCAGTACCTGTTGCTATGAGAAAAAAAAAAAAAAAAAAAAAGCACTTTAGTCTTCCCTGTGGTCAGAAAAGTCCCAGCTCTGAGTACTCAATTCATTTAGCATGAATTTTTTTTTAAATGATGGAGAAAACGCGACTGTCTGATAAAGGCCACAGTTCTCTTTTGCATGATCAGCCTTCACTATGTAAAATGGAGTGTGCTTCTTGCTAGGGGAACAACCCTCAGATCTGTGTCATTAGAGGAAAAACAGAAAAAAAGAAAACCCCTTGCAGTTAGTTTTAGAACCCCAAAATCTGTGCTTTTGGTATGGAAACTACCTTTCTAACTTGCAAAACCTATTTTTCTGGTTTGGGGGGAAAATGGAGAGTTTTTCAGATGGAAGGATTTACAGAGACGATTTACTTGGTATTCTGGATAGATTTATTTCAATTTTTATTTTAAATGAGAGAGAGTACCTGCCATATATTTGTTTGATAATATTAGGACCATGCCATGAGCACACTAAACTATTTTGCTCTACCAATCATGTCTAACTTGCTACTGACCCCCACATCCCCATTTCACCCTTAAGCATACCAAAGTACCAGACTTAGATTTAAATTTCCTGACTTGTGTAGAGGGATGCTAGCCCTAATGTCATCTGTATTTTTCCCCCTTGTCTCTCTGTATTCCCTTGCATCCATCAATGGAGTTTATAGATGCTTTTAATTATTGTTAAAAAAATCTGTTTTGTATTTTCAGATCCTTTACTTCCCTCATCTTTCTAAGATATTCAAAATCTAAATAATTTTACTTGGGATCCTGAGAATGAGGGCTATCCAGGAAGACTGATTCAAGACTTCAGATATAAGGCAGGGAGTAAGGACACAATACTTATTATCATCTCCCTGAACCTCAGACCTTATCAGTCTGCAAGTGAAACTTAATCCTGAACATAAATTGCATTTCCTAAAAAAACATAATCTTGCCTTAAGACACCAACCTCCCTGATTACAGGGAATGTCTGTGTTTACACACATTTGTACAGAGCATGCTGACTATATTAGTGTCCTAGGAAACAAACTGTGTGCTGCTCACAGATCTGCTGCAAGCACTGAGGAGAGAAAGAAAAAGAAATTTTGAAATCAGACTCCCGATCTCTAACTCCTTTCAAATTCCTGAAGCACATTAGCTTTACTACTGCATGATGTGCACGGTAGTATTTCTTCTAATGAAATCTGACTAAAAGTTTAAATGAGTTTAATGCATGAAATGTATAAATAAAATGTGGCCTTGATTAAATTTAGACTTGATACATAACTTAAATGGGTAGCACAAGAACTGCTTTGGTATCATGTGTCCAGACTATTTTGGGCTTTGTAAAAGTAGTTTGGATTTTATCAGTTTATGTAGAGTGCTTTCTATCAGGAACACAAATATATATATATATATATCTGAAATGTACAAATTTAATGTGTAGGAAATATAGTATAATAGAAAAGAGGTGAAGAGGGAGAAAGTAAAACAATGTATTTAGACCACTAAATGGGATTGAAGTGGTAATTTGCAATAATGTAGTCTACAGGTTTGACTTGGAATTTCTGCTTGGATTGCTATTAGTTTCATGGCTTTGGGAAAACTCTCTTAATTTCATGAACCTCAGTTTTCCTCATCTGCATATAATCAAGATGCCTTATCCGCCCACCTCAAGGTTTGTTGAAAGGATCAGAATAAGAAAAATACAAAGACGCTTTGTTTACAAATCTATGGCATTATGTCATTCTTTCTAAACTGCAGAAATATCTTCTTCACATCTGCAAGTCACCACCCAAATACTCTTTCCTGGTAGTATAGTATATATTCTGTTATATTTAATGTTAGAATTAAAGTTATTAAAAACCCATTGCCCTCAAAGTCAATTCCAACTCATAGCAAATTTATAGGTCCAGTTACAACTGCTTAATAGGGTTTCCAAAGCAGTAATCTTTATGGCATAGTGGGTTGTAACCTGGGATGCTAATCTCCACTCTTCAAGAAAAAGAGGAGGTTTTCTGCTCCTGTAAAAAGTTGTCTCTTTCTTCCATGTATGGGCTGGTAGGTTTGAGGAGCTGACTTTTTAGTTAGCAGCCCAGTGCTTACTCGGGGTACCAGCAGGACTCCTCCTTAAATTAATTAACTAAACCAAAAATGGCACCCACTGCCATCAAGTCTCCTCCAATTTATAGCAGCCCGATATAGGGTTCTGAAGGTTGTAAATCTTTGTTGGAATAAAAAGCCTCAACTTTCTCCTAAGGAGTAGCAGCTGATGGATTTGAACTGCTAACTTTGTGGTTAGAAGTCAAGTGCTTATCCTACAGTGTCACAAGGGTTCTTCTTAAAGCAATTAACAAGGGATAAATGGGTTTTAAATATCTTCATAAAACCTCATCAACTATACGGGAACTACATAAAGTAGTAGTAGAATATATAGTCTTTGAAGTCAGACATCCTGGGCTTTAATCCTGCCTCTGTTACTTATTTGCTAAAATATACAATTAGACTAGGTACCATTCTTTCATAAACTGTGGTTTTGTTATTTATAAAATGAAGATAATAATACTTAATGTTTTTGATGTAATGATTAAACAATATGACATGTGTCAAAGTTTTAGCTCAAATGTCTTGTATGTAATAGTAAGTATTCAAAATATTCTAGTTTAATTTTCCATGTTATATATATCTCGTTAAATGTATATATACATTGTTGTTGTGAAGTGCTGTTGAGTCTGTTCCAACTCACAGTGACCCTGTATAGGGTTTCTGAGGATGGTCTGGGGAGCTTGAACCGCCAACCTTGCAGCTCACCAGCCTAAGTATTTAGGGAGATAACACCCATCGTAAGTGAAGATTATTCTACTTCAAAAGAAGGTTACAGAGTTATTCTTTGTGAACAGCTTAAACATGGAAAGCTGCCATTAGTCTCCCAAATTGAAGATTGTTGTTGTTGAGTACCATGGAGACGGTTCCGACTCATAGTGACCCTGTACAGTGTTTCCGAGGCTGTAAATCTTTTCGGGAGCAGAACGCTTCATCCCTCTCCCGGGGAACCGCTGGTAGTTTCGAACTGCCGACCTTCAGGTTAGCAGCCTGATTCGTAACCACTACGCTACCAGAGCTCCTTCAAATTGAAGATAAGGGAGGGCAGAAAGCTGAACGCTACTGAAACATAAACGCAGGAGGACAGAGTGGCAAAATTCTCTAAATGCACTTAGCATAAATATAAATATTTGATGATTCCAGGTTCAACTACTGCCAAACTCTTAATTTTTTTTTTTTTTTTCTTTTTAAAATATTACACAATGCCACTCAGTTTCAGGCATTTAACAGAATGAAACCAGGTAAGTTGGTGCCAATTTGGCCTTTCATTTTTCAAGTTTATTTATTACTTTACTTAAACCACAACATTCTGAGATCTCACAAGAAAATCTGTTTCTGTGAAATTTTCAGCTTGATTTCCAAACCAGAAAAAGAGGTTCAAATAAACTTGGGCCCATTTCAAAAAAGCATCTGAGATTCTGGATGTTTATTTGAAGCAATTTGGACTCCTGACCTTTTGAGGTTCCCCCACCACTAAGAAAGAGAGCCTACAATGAATTTACTGTGCAAGGAGCCAGTGCTTCAGCATCTGAATGGATAAAAATCCCATTGGTCTCAAGAAAAGTTGTTTCCAAACATATAAGCGAAATCAAACCTTACGCAGATATGTTGGTATCCTCCTTTTAGGAAAATGTATCAACCAATCAGTGGTCTAGCTAAGAAAACCTGTAAATAGATTATTTGTTCAAAATGCTTTATGAGTTTAAAAAATATTCCTAGGTTGACACCAATAAGAAGAGCCTGTTGTTGGGTAGGCGGAGGGTTTAGTATTTCCTGGAGCACTATAGAAAAATTCAGACCAAACTGCTTTCTCCCATACAGAGCTGCTTTTAACATCAATGTGGGACTTTAGAAAATATGCCAATCCTCCCCAAGTTCTTGAAACTTTTCAAAAACTGAATTCTGCCACTTTTGAAACGATGAACACTGAGAAATTGGATTTGAAACCACAGCATTAAATGCTTAAAATCTGATCCTTCTGTCAGGACCTGGGATAAATTAAACTGATGTACATTATTTTTAAAGAAAGGAAAAAATATGGGAAGCGGGTTTTGAAGCCTGAAGGCATAGAACAAAACAAGTTATGCAGGTGATACAAACCATCTTAGTTCATTCCTATAATGGGTTTCTACTTCCATATGGTGGCCCACACTGGAAATAATTCTTAGGAAAACACGTTTGTTGTGATAAATAAAACATTAGTTTAGAGGTTTCTGTTTTTGTTTTCAAAGGTTGCTACTTTTATTCAATGTTATTCAGACTGATGTTTAATTTTTTTTTTTCTTACTTTAGCATTTAAGCTTATTTTTTCAAGGGATAGTGAATACAGAGTGCTAGAGAACGTGTATAGATGATAAGGGTATAAGGTGAACCTTTATCAAGTGTTTTCATCAAATGAATTCATTGCAGCTGGATGATATGTATTAGGTTTTAATCAAAGCTTTAGGAATTTAAACATAAAATGGGTCAAGTTACACTTTAGAATATTTTAAGCTTGTTAGTACATTATTTCACTTGTGTTAAAAGAGTTTACTAAATTTTAACTGAAATAGTATTGATCTAAAGAAACTACATTTGTTAAGAACAAAGACCTCTAACTTTTTTACTTTGTTTTTTGGTGTTTTTTTTTTTTTTTTTTTTTTATCAATGGAAGCATTTGATTTTGTAATAGGAGCAAAACTTATTAAAAGCATCCCAGTTAGAGAAATCTTGAAAAAAGGCATTCCTGACAATGATTCAGACGGTAATAGTAAGGCAAGTTCAAACATCAGAGGAGACTCTGCTATAGATAACATTGAAATAATTTTAAAACCTAACAACATAAACCCATTTCATGAATTTCTGCCAGAAGGTATAGCTTTTTCTCCATCACAAATCACACTGCTATAAAGTATAAGCTTGTTTGCATATCCTGAACATTTGCACAGTAGGGATTTAAGAGAGTATCAATTTAAAATTTTAAAAAGATGCATATAAAAATAATGCCAATCTTGCCAATTTAGTTAGCAGAATTTAGTAAGGAAGTCATAATTATTTTTGAGGATTTTAGCACTTAGTGTGAGTTTTTTTCATGTCATAAATTTCACCTAAAAGCTCATTAAATTAAGTAATAAAATAAAGCAGAATTATCTGTGCATGATAAATGTATGAAAGTAATAAGACATTGCAGAATTCACACCTAAGTATACCCTGCAGGCTACAGAATATTTAAGTCTGGTGATATACAAAATGAAATGATGACATTAGATAATAATGTAGACAAATGGGAACATAAAAAAAATTCATGAAATATATGAATATTTAAGATGATAACAATTTCAAAAATTGAGCCAAGTGCTTTATTTTTCCATTTCACACAGACCTTTTTATATTTTCTCAAAAATGCTCCTGGCAGCAGGCCCAAAAATCAGAGATGGAACAAATGAACACTTACTGGTACACGGGTAAACTCGTTTGGGCTAGAAGGCTGCCACGCCCATGTAACCCCTTGTTTTAATTTACATTCCAAACTGTTGCATTTCATTTTACAGCATCAAAGGTGAGCAAAAAACATACTCCTGAATCAATTAACACAATATGCAATCCTTCTTTACCTCTGATCTTAAACAGTGTCTCTGAACTGCCCCCCAAAAGTAAGGGAAATTTCTGGTGAATTTGATCCTTGTATGCAGTCACCAATTAGTCCTAATCATTCAAAAACTCTTATCCTCAACTTTAGGATTTGGAACATAAAGTGTTTTATTTCATGTTACTTCATTTCATTTGGACCTGAGATTCAGGGGAAAGCTAAGGAATGCTGCAAATAGCAAGGCTGTTAACAGTAGCAATGTGCGATTGTTAAATTCTGTGGATTAGTTAGGGTTACTATTGGTCGATTTTACCATCAGGTCAATTTTGACTCATAGCAACCCATATTGGGTTTTCATGGAGCAGCTGGTGAATTTGAACTGCTGGCCTTGCAGTTCAAACTGACCTTAAAGTCCAATGCTTTTCTTACAGCACCACACCAAGACACAGGATTTCTGAGTAGTGAAGTGGTGGGTTTGAACCAATTCCCTTTCAGTTGGCAGTCCAGTGCTTATCCTATAATGTCACATCAGGTCTACCACAGTAGTATAAGACAAAGTATTTTCTAACATAAGATACTTCCAGTCAACTGCAATCTCCACACTCATATATTAAACCTCAGTTCACTTTGACCCATACTTCAAGAAAATTCTCAGCCTTTCAATAAATTTCGGACATCACATAACTGGAAGGATTTAAATTAACACACTTGTAGCCAAAATGTTTCTACTAGAACTTTGAGAGAGATTGCTTATGTACCCAGCCTTTTCCTCACCCCACTCTCCATCCACCTCACATTATTCCTTGTATTACAGTGTTCTGATCCTAAGATTGAACGGCATGTTCCTGAGAAGAGCTGTATTTATCTATATTGTTGCCTCTCTTCTACAAGTGACTGACAGGTTTTTATGATTAAAAGCCTTTTTAACTTTTTTGTTGTTGTTGTTAATTTACTTTAACTTACTCAATTCTGCAATGTGTTGGATGAGTTGAAAACATGATAAACTGAAACAAATGATTCTCACAAATTTTTTTTTTTGTGTGTGTTTTTTTTTACATATAATATACCATAGTGAAGCTCATATACCATGGGGCTTCTTTGTAGGACACACATAACATCCAACTGTCATTTTCTACTTATGACAGAGTTACACTAATATCTATTATATTTGGGATGGATATGTTTCAGTCTATAGTGTATCTAAAATCATGTGATAATAGCTCTCCATTATTTAGACAGCTTATAATGAAAAATAGCATACAAGTGATATTATTATTAATTTTACCACAAAATTTATATAAACAAACTTTGTTTTAGAGGAAGTACTTAAATACTTCAGTCTAGATAAAAACATTTTTTTTTTCCTCCATTGAATTGATTCTAAAAAAAAAGGTAAGTAAGTCATCACAACTGAGTACTTTGGTCTTACAGATGGAAATTTATCCCATGAATTCACAAAGGGCTATGGTGACATCTCACACCATGGGTGTTATTGACTGACTGTTAGCTGAAGGAAAGAACTATTCCTGTACTGCTCAAGTTTTCTTCTAAAAGGAACTCAAAGTACTTTCTCAAATTAAGCACCACCATTGAGTTGGAATGGAGCCATCCTGGAGAGACCATGTTTTCTGTCAATCACTGCATAACCACTCCACAGCTGATGGAGAAACAGCATATTTTTGGCAACCATGGTAAAACCTTTTCATACCAAAAGTATAGTGGTGTCTTTGATCTCAGAAAGAGAGGCAAGACTTGTTGGTTTTTTTCTCAAGGACTTATCCAGAAATCTACAAAACCAAATCCATTACTCATATAAAACTCTTGCTGGGGTTGACCACATGACACAGAAAAGAGACTTTTTCAGAAATTCAATAGGGAATTTTCCTCTACTACCAAGACTGCAAAATTCCTGAGAGATTTCTTACTGGAATATAATCCTCACCAAAATTTATGTTCATCTGGTATCCCACATGGTACCTTCCAATTGAAGCTTTGTTTTATGATTTTGTTCATAATGCTCATTAAAAGTCATTTATGTGTGTATATACATATATGCCATTTATAAGTTCAGTTCTGCAATTGGGGCAAAATGAAATCTAAGAAGTTATTAATGTACTTTAAAAAGTTAGAGCTTAATTTGTCCACTCTTATTGGAAGTAAAAGAATAAGATGTTTTTAACTTATGGTGTTTTTCAAAACATAACTTTGGTTCTTCTTTTAACTCCAAGTTTCTAATGAGAAACAGAATCCTACACTCATTTGTAATATGTTCAATTACTATATATCTAAAAAGGTTATGCACAAAATGGACACTGGAATATCATTACATGTAGCTGACAAACTTCATGAACTTGCCCTTGCTCAGCTGTATTCTGGATCCCAAAGCATGGATGAAATAGTAGTCACATTAGCAGAACACATACTATGTGCCTGGTATTCTGCTAGAGGTTTCATGTCATCATCTAATTTAATCATATCGTCATCATGTGATAGATGGCAGGATTGTTTCCAATTATTTGCTGCCCTTCACTGTGAGAGGAGATACTTCCCACATCCACTCACATGAAGCATGGATAATGGACTGTCTTTAGTCCATTTAAACGTTAGTGGAAGCAATGCATAAAACATTCAAGCAGACCCTTTCAGAGCTAAGTGGTGGTTCCTGTGTATGTCTTTTCCTTCTTCTGTGAAACCAACACATCCCGGAAGGGTGGCTCTTTCTGCCAGAAGGAAGACAACATGGGCAAAGCTGAGTTGACTTGCAAAGGATCTGTTACCCAAGCAAGAAAAAGCCCTTTATTGTGAGCCATTCAGAATTTGAGATGCTTGTTATAATTTAACAGCATAGAGGTAAGAACATTAATAATTTACAGAGCCATACATTAAGGATCAGAGGAATTAAGCAATTGCCCTAAGACAACACAGGTAGTAGACAAGACAGCAAGGAAATGCATTCATATCCTGTTTTTCCTTCTAGTATGGTGTTTTAAGAGCCATGGAGTCGGTTATGAATCACTGCAGCCTTTTTAGGGTTTCTGAGCTTTAAATATTTGTAGGAGCAGAAGCCTCATCTTTCTCCAGCAGAGTGATTGGTGGGCTCGAACTGTCAACTTTGTGGTTTTACCATACAGTACTTATCCTACAGAGATACTATCATTATCAGAGATTGTCTACATGCTGAGCTCATCTCTGGAGTCCCTGGGTGGTACAGATGGCTAAGTGCTCAACTACTCACCAAAAGACTGGAGGTTTGAATCCACCCAGGGGCTTCTTGGAAGACAGGCATGGCACTCTGCTTTTGAAAGGTCACAGCCTCAAACCCTAGGCAACAGTTCTAATCTGCACATAGCTGGTTGTCATAAATTGGAATTGACATGATGGCAACTCACAACAAAAATAATTCAACTAGACAACCAAACAGAATTATCTACTAGTCAATTAAATCATACAGCTATTCTTGGGTACTTCAACGGAAAATACTGGACAATCGATTTGGAAAATTATTTTTCTCTTTTCTCTTTTATTTGCTTTTCAATATTTTCAATAATCAATCTCACCTCTACAACTGGTGTCAAACTTTTCCTCTACCACTTATCAACTATGTTACCTTGAAAAAGTTACTTGTTATGGGTAACAAGTTTTTCACAGGCTTTCTGTGAGGATCATCAAAAACACTGAAATGGATTTTGCCAGTATGCTGTTTCTCTTGCTGGTGAGGTAACATCTGTCTAGAATAGACTGCAAAAATTCATGTTCAGATAACAGTGTTGTTCAGATAACATTCTTGAATTCAACTTAGCAAATAAAAAATTTTTCTTGACCTTGATTTTTCTCAATTTCTATTCTTTTAACCTTTAGTTTCTATCAAGAAGACATGCTTATTTTATTTTTCATTAATACATTTGATATTTTTATGTCTGTTTCTAAGAGAAGGCTTCAAAAATCTCAAAAAAATCCATGATCATTTCATTCCATTTTTCAAAACATTTTTGAAGTTTCTCATATTAAATAAGAAATATCAGATCTCTTATATTGACCTTATTGGTTCAATATGATATCTGTATCCCAAGTTATCTTATAGGACTAACTATAAAATATTGCAAGTTTTTTAGTTATAATCTTGTTTTAATCCAATTAGTCACGAGAATTTAAGACACCAGTTTCTATGGGCACTTTTGCATTGCTAATGTCTAAGATCAAGATGACAGATTACTCTTTGACAGATTACTCTTTTATTTAGCGCTAAATTGTTTATCTCTATGTTAAATTTTGCTATCAGCCATTATATCTTATCACTTCAACAAATCTCTAATTTTATGAGTACCAGAAAAAGAAGGGTATTGGATTCCAAATTCAAACTCTGGGTCTAAATTAGGAATCCATTCATTATAATTTGGAGTCTCAATTTTCTTCTCTATTAATTGGAATAAAACTATCTTCATAACACACATTATCCTTTTGCGTTTCAAATGAGAAAGCATTGGAAAAACACCTTTCTAAACTGCAACAGTCATATTAATATATTATTAATTATTTTTGTATTACTTAAGATAATAAAATAAACAGCACTTTCTTCATATGCACTCCATCATGCTAGCAGATCAGTAAACTTCAACCTAATATTTTGAAAACATATTCAATGTACAAACAATAATTAAAACATATTTTTGTTGCTATTCTTAAGTGCTGCAGAATTTTCCCAACCCATAGCCATCCTGTATAGGGTTTGTTGTTGTTAGGTGCCTTTGAGTTGGTACTGACTCGTAGTGACCCTATATACAATAGAATGAAACACTGCCCGGTCCTGGGCCAACCTCACAATTGTTACCAAGCTTGAGCCCATCGATGCTTCCACTTTGCCAGTCCATCTCGCTGGGGGTCTTCCTCATTTTCTCTGACCTTCCATCCTAACAAACATGATATCCTTCTCCAGCGACTGGTCCCTCCTGACAATATGTCCAAAGTATTAGAGATGAAGTTTGGCCATCCTGGCCTCCAAGGAGCACTCTGGCTGCAATTCTTCCAACACAGATCTATTGGTTCTTTTGGTAGCCCGTGGCACTTTCAATGTTCTCCTCCAACACCATCACTCAAAAGCATCAATTCTTCTACAGTATTCCTTATTCATTGTCCAGCTTTCGCATGCATATGAGGTTATTGAAAATACCATGGCTTGGATCAGGTGCACCTTAGTCCTCAAGCTGAAATCTTTGCTCTTCAACACTTTAAAAAGGTCTTGTGAAGCAGATTTGCCTAATGCAATACGTTATCTGGTTTCTTGACTGCTGCTTCCATGAGTGTTGATAGTTGATCCAAGAAGAATGAAGTCCTTGACAACTTCAATCTTTTCTCCATTGATAAGAATGTTGTTTATTGGTTCAGTGGTGAGGATTTTTGTTTTCTTTACAGTGAGATGCAATCCATACCGAAGGCTGTGCTCTTTGATTTTCATCAGTAAGTATTTTAAGTCCTCTTCACTTTCAGCAAGCAAGGTATATCTGTATATCGCAGATTGTTAGTGAGTCTTCCTCCAATCCTGATGCCACATTTTTCTTCATATAACCCAGCTTCTCGGATTATTTGCTCAGCAAACAGCTTGAATAAGTATTTAGGTTAATATATATTTTTTCAATTTTTAAGAAAATTGATTTATACATTTACCTAAATCATATTAATAATTTTGCATAGTAACCACTTAAACGGTTTTTACTTACACTTAATTATAAGAAAAGTTTTTTGTGAATTAAATTTATTTTACCATATTTCTAACATGTATAATGAAACATCATATTTTGAGTGATCTTTAAAAATAGAATTGAGTAAGGCAGTAGCATATTACAACTTGCAGCTGTAAATCTCACAGAAATAGCAGTTTGATCGATCCTTTACTTTGTAGTTCAGTTTTTGCTTATTATTCTAAGAAGTACATATTATGTTCAATTTCCCTTTTCATCCTCTACCAAATTTAGTGACAAAGTTATTTTCCTTTCTGTAACTCATCACTATTTATCAGGTATTATTAGTGCTAGTATTTTTGCCCAAACAAATTTAAAACCAAAGGAGCTGATCTTGAAGTAATCTTAGAAGAAAACATGGTTTTCAAATTCTCCACAGCCTGTACAATAAATTAGGCTGAGAGCAGAAAGACTTTCTTACAAAGGAAAAAGCCTCAACAACATATGTAGAAAACTTATATTTTTGACTGAGTGCTCATGTCTCTAGATCATTCTTCTAGATCATTTATTAGCATTAGCTAATAAAATGATACTCCATTTTACCTGAGCTCTTTGAATAAACAGTAAATAACTGGTTGCCAAATACCTATTTGTGACCTGTTTAGATATGATGGTGGTGGTGGCATGCTGTGGAGTTGCTTCCAACTCATTGTGACCCTGTACAGGGTTTCTAAGGCTATAAATCTTTACGGGGACAGAAAGCCTCATCATTCTTCCACAGAACAGCTGGTAGTTAGGAACTGCTGACCTTGAGGTTAGTAGCCCAGTTTGTAACCACTACGCTACTAGATATACCTAGGTATTATAAGCTGAGCTCTGCATTATCTTAGACATTTCCACTCATTCCTAAACTTGCTAATAATGTATAATCAGACCTGTGTAGTGTTTTTCTTTATGCATGATTTTACTTAAGTGTTTTTAAATATAAAACCTAAATAAAAAGTTTTGTTAGCTTTTTTTTTAAAGAACATAACAGCTTGAAAATTTTTTCTTTAATTACCACAGAAACTTGTCTATGGTCTTATTCAACATGAAAGCAGCAGACTACATAATATTTGCTAAGCATGCTATCTATTCATGGTCTTTGAAAGATGGCATATTTTCAAATATCCCAGACTGACTCACAATGCTGTCACAATGTCACATTGGATTACCTTGTCTTGTTTGTGTTATGTTACATCAAGGATGTGACTAACATTAACCACATGTAATGCAGCAGAGCAGTTTTGTGTGCCAGGGAAATTTCAAAATGACATAGTTTCTAGAAATCAGGATTTTAGAAATATCTGGTCATTTAAATTTTTTTTTTAATCTTTAAATTATTTTTAAAATATATTTTTGTTTCTACTTTTTCACCATCACTTAAAAAGAAGTGGTTGAATTTCAGGCAAATCATCACTTGCCACACTAAGTATTCTAGATGAAATAAGAGCAGCAAAGCAACTTTGACATTTCTAATAACGCAAGCATTGGAGTGTACTAATAATCAAGTGAAAGTTAATAAACATACTTTAAAAAACACTATTGAACTGAATATTTATGAATGAAGTAAATTTAATTTAAAAAGGAAAAATTATACACAATTTAATTCTATTTCAGGTTCTACTATTTTATTTAGAACCATGGGTATATATTTTCATAGCTTTCTCTGGGAATAAGCAGGTGCTTACCAAAAAAAACACTGAATTGCTACATGCATGGTCAGCAATTCAAACCCCCCGTTGCTCTTGGAAATCCTGTTGTTATTGTTGTAATTAGTTGCCCTGAAGTTAGTCCCGACTCATAGTGACCCTAGGCATGGCATAACCAAACACTGCCTGGCCCTGTACCAGCTTCACAATTCTTGTTATGTTTAAGCCTATTACTGCTGCTTATGCATCAGTCCATTTCTTTAAGGATTTTCCTCTTTTTCACTGATGCTTCATGCATAATGTCCTTCTCCAGGGACTGGTCCCTCCTACTATCATGCCCAAAGTATGAGAGACGAAGTCTCACGATTCTGGCTTCTAAAGAGTATTCTATCTGCACTTTGTCCAAGACAAATTTGTTTATTCATCTGGCAGTCCATGGTACCTTTAATATTCTTCTCCAACATCATAATTCAAATACATCAATTCTTCTACAGTCTTCCTCATTCATTGTTCAACTTTCACATGTATGTGAGGTGATTGAAAATATTATGACTTAGGTCAGGAGCACCTTAGTCCAAAAACTGAATCACTGCTCTTGCGCACTTTAAAAAGGTCATGTGCAAATGATTTGCCTAACACAATATATCATTTGATTTCTTGACTGTGAATTCTCTGGGTGTTGATTGTGGATCCAAGTACAATGCAGTCTTTGAGAACTTGAATCATTTCTCCCTATACCATAATGTTACTTATTAGTCAGTTTTAAGAATTTTGTTTTCTTTAAATTGAGATGTAACCCGTATTTAAGGCTGTGGTACTTGATCTTCATCACTAAGGTTTTAAAGACCTCTTCTCTTCTAGCAAGCAAGGTTGTATCATCTGCATAT
>NW_006408735.1:3590557-3591345 GCF_000296735.1 Chrysochloris asiatica
TCATATTAGTCCTCAAACTGATATCTTTGTTCTTGAACGCTTTAAATAGATGTTGTGCAACAGGTTCGCCTAATGCAGTACAGCATTTAATTTCTTGGCTGCTGCTTCCAGGAGTGTTGATTGTGGATCCAAGCAAAATGAGGTCTTTGTCAACTTCAATCTTTTCTTGACTCATCACGATATTATTTATTGGTTCATTTGCAAGGATTTGTGTTTTCTTTACATTGAGGTACAATCCATACTTAAGCTTGTGGTCTTTGTTCTTCATCAGTAAGTATTTTAAGTCACCAAGCAAGGTTGTTTAATCTGTAGTTCGCAGGTTGTTAGTGGGTTTTCTTCCAATCCTGATGCTTCCTTCATCTTTATATAATACAGCTTCTCAGATTATTTGATCAGCATTATAGATTGAGTATGTATGGTGAAAGAATACAACGCTGGTGCACACCTTTCCTGAATTTATACTATTCAGTTTGTCCTTGTTCTGTTCAAATGACTGCCTCTTAGTCTATGCACAGGTTCTTCAAGAGCACAGTTGAGTATTCTGCAATATCCATCCTTCACAATATTATCTGCACAGTCAAAAGGCTTTGATAGTCAAGAAAACACAAGTAAACATCTTTCTGGTATTCTACTAATTGTCATTGTTGTTAAGTGGTGCCAAGTGGGTTTTGATTCACAACAATCCTATATAGGGTTTCTGAGGAGCGTCTGGTGATTTATGAACTGCCAGCCTTGCAGTTCAAACTGACTTTGTGGTCCAGTGCTTAGTCTATAACACCACACAAGGA
>NW_006408735.1:3591665-3595738 GCF_000296735.1 Chrysochloris asiatica
GTGACTCAATGAAGTCCTAATGCTCTATCAGCCTTCAAAGATACTAAGACTCTCTGCAAAGCTATTAGAGTTCTTTGGCAATAACAGGAACAAAAACTCAAATAAGAAACTTCTGAAATGATTAGTGCCCTGGTCAATACTAGAGACACAGACTGAAAATTAAAATGAAATCAGCAAGAACTTTCTCTCTCTGTTAAGCCTATTAACAAATAGATAAGATTAATCCACTATATGTAAGAAGATATACCATTTAGAATTGAACAAATATTTCATGACTTTTTCATTTTCTCATCTCCAACAAATCCTATCTCCAACGATTAATGAAAACTCTAATCCTATGATGCTATTTCCCCATATAATCTGGATCCTACCCTGATGCTATAGGATAAACACTGGATTGCTAACTGCAAGATCAGCAGTTCAAACCTATCAGCCACCCCTGGGAAACCCTATATAGGGTTGCTGGAATTTGGAACTGACTCGAAGACACTTAACAATAGCAATACTTTAACTAGACTTATACTAGCACTTTAAACAGTGTTGTGTTCATATTATTGTTATACACCCTTATATCCATTAACAATTATTCCAGTTAAAGAAAATACCTGAGCCATATATCTTAAAACAAATTTAAAGTTATGGTTTCAAAGCTCAATAGGTTTCTTAGTATTCTCCACTCTCTTGCTGTTATTAAGTACTGGCTACTAGTTTTGACTTGTATAGGGTTTCCAAGTAGTGGCTGGTGAGTTTGAACCACCAACCTTGAGGTTAGCAATCCAGTGCTTATACTCCAGTGCCACACCAGGACTCCACTTTATTCTTAGCTGCTGTATTATAGTAATTCTCTTATCAGTTACTATAATTTTAGGTCAGTGGCACTTAAATGAGTGCAATATTGCCTGCAATGGTACATTTGTCAGTATCTGAGGATTCTTTTGGTTGTCATCACTTGGGGCTGCTACAAGCATCTGGTAGTTAGAAGCCAGGGAAACTTTACATGTACTTTCTTATGGTTGTTAAGTGCTGTCAAGTCAGTTCTGTATAGGGTTTCTGAGGAGCAACTGATGAGTTTGAACTTCTGACATTGCAGCTCAAACTAACCTTGCGGTCCAGTGCTTATCCTACAGTTCAATACCACTACACATGCTAGATTGCACTAAACAGCCCCTATGACAAATAATTATTTGGCCTAAGTTTTCAACAGTGCCAAAGTTTAGAAATTAGCTTCGATACTTAACCATAGCACTTACATAACTACACATTAATGTTTTCACTGCAAATTCCTTCTACAAACATCCAGCTTTTCCACTTGTATGTTTTAATGTTGGCTCAAACTCAACTTTTCCCAAATGAATCTCAGATCATCTCCCATGACTCACAGACTCAATCACAGTGAGTGGCATCACATGTCACAGGCCAGACACCAAAGTTAGCCTTAACATGTCTCTTCCTTATCCTCATACTTAATCCATCACTAAATGCTACCGTTTATAAATATTCTAGTATTTTCAAATGCATCATCTTTTTTCTGCTTGGATACCAAACACCAGTGCAAGGTATTGTTTTTTGGGTTTTTTTTGTGTTTTTTTTCTTTTTGTCTCTACCATCTACATTCTTAAACATTCAATACTCTTCCCAATATAATGATAAAAACCCTTCAAGTTTTGGTCTTTATCACTCCAGCCTCATTTTGTTCCACTCATCTCTTCATTTTAGGAAGCGAACATTCATTTCAACCTTCTCTCAAAATTTCCTTCTTTATTTAATTTATTTATCCTTATGTCATGAATTTCACATTACACATATCATCTTTCAATAACATTTTTGACCTTTAGAGTGTTTTAGAGTAATATTTATAATCTTTAAGCTTAACTCAGAAAGTTAGAATTTGTCACAATTTTTTATCCAATGTCCTCTTCATTCTTGAGTTGAGCTCTTCAGCATATATCTTCATGTGTTTTTACAAATGATGAATAGGCACTGTATTTTCCTACTAACTTCACCTATAAACATGCCTTCTGTTGCTTCATACATCTGACTAGTGATCAAAAACTTGGGTCAAATTTTTTTAATTTTATTTCTTCTGCTATTTAGTACTAGAGAGAAGACTGGAACCACATCTGATTTTATTTCTTTATAGATAAGTGGAATGATTTTTTTTTTTTTCTTATCTCTTAGGATTCTTTCAGAAAATTTTATTATACTACAGAATTAAAATATTTTCCCAATATATCTTTAGTTGTATGTGTTTCTAAAAATGATGCAAAGAAAAATATTGTTGCAGTTAGTTGCCATCAAGCCAGCTTGGACTCACGACCACCCTAGGTACAACAGAAGGAAATGCTACCTAGTTCTGAGTTATCCTCATGATTCCTGACATGCTTGAGGACATTGTGCCTTTCAACCTAAAGTGCTCATTTTTCAGTACTATATCCGACAATACTCTTTTGTGATTCACGAGATTTTTCATTGACTAATTTTTCGAAGTAAAACACCAGCCCTTTCTTCCTATTTTCTGTTAGTCAGGAGGTTCCACTGAAATCAGGGTGACCCTGTGGATATTTGAAATACTAGTAGCACAGCTTCCAGCATCGAAGCAACATGTAAACTACCACAGTTTGACACACTGACAGAGAGTAGAAATAGTAATGGTAGTACTAATCATATTAATTATCCCTTAGTATGAGTTGAGGAGCCCTGGTGTGGTGCTGTGGGTTAATGTGCCAGACTGCAAAGCCATTTGAACTGCAAGGTTTACAATTCAAGCTCACCAGCTGCTCCTTGGAAACCCTATACAGGGTCGCTATGGGTCAGAATCAACTTGATGACACTGAACAACAAGAGTATGAGTTGAAGTCCTGGTGTGGTGCTGTAGGAATAGCACTGGACTGCTGTTCAAACCCAGCAGCAGGGCCTCAGAAACCCTATACTGGGTCGCTATGAGTCAGAACTGACTAGACAGCACTTAACAACAACACAATGAGTTGGATGAAGTCCTGGCATGGTACTGTAATATAATCACTGGACTGATGACCTCAAGGTCCATAAAATCAGCAGGTCAAATCCACCAGCCACCCCTCAGAAACCCTGTACAGGGTTACAATGAATGGTAACTGACACATGGCACTTAATAACAAGCTGGACACTGAGCTAAATACTTTATCGTATGCTTCCTTTACACACAGCATTTAATTTTAACAATCACTGTATGTTACAAGGGGCGCTGTGGGTTAACACACTGGACTGCAAAGTCGGTTTGAACTGTAAGGTCCGTGGTTAAAATTTACCAGTCACTGCTCGGAAACCATATACAGGGTTTCTATGGGTCAGAAACGGCTTGACAGCATTTAACAACAACAACAAAAAACAAACAAACAAACAAAAAAAAACAAGCATGTTATTACTATTGCCCCCATTTTACAAATGAGGAAACTGAAATGTATAAAGAAAAGTTAAGCAATTCTCCCAAAATTATGCAGATAGAATCTGTGAGAAGGATGTAAACCCAAATCATTCCCAGTTCAGTGTTCATGATTTTAAGAAGTAAATTCTACTACTCAGAAAGAGAATTAGTCCTTTCTCTTCACAAATCATCAAAAGTTTCCTTGGTTATGCATTGCTTTTATTTTATTTATTTGCATCTCGTCCACAGGTACATTTCTAATTCTTAAGTTGAAAGTCCAGATCTACTTACATATTAGTTTCTCCTTTAGTATTTTTATCTCTTTGTATCTCTTTAGTATTTTTAATCTACAAAATCTACATAAGATTGTTAGTCTTGACACTAATTTAATTTCCCATAGTATGACTTTATTTCTCTATAATCAGATTTGATTCTGCTATTGAAGTTTAGTACATTTGAAATGCTTCTTTATTTCTCCCAGACTCTCTTCATCTCATTATATTGTCCCTGAGTCTCATGTTGATGTTCTTTCTTGAATCTGTTCTCCTTTCTTAGTTTTATTTGGAATACTTTCTTTCATTATACAAAATGTGAAGCAATTCTCTAAATTATCTTCTGGTTAATTTTACAAACGATTTTCAGAGGTAAAATCTTCTTTATAGTCTTTATT
>NW_006408735.1:3597343-3603322 GCF_000296735.1 Chrysochloris asiatica
GAAAGACTATAGAAGAATTGATGTATTTGAGTTATGGTGATGGAGAAGAAAATTGAAAGTGCCATGGGCTGCCAAATAACAAACAGATCTGTTGGAAGAAGTGCAGCCAGAGTGCTCCTTGGAAGAAGCCAGGATGACAAAATTTCGTTTCTCATACTTCATACATATTTTCACGAGGGACCAGTCACTGTAGAATGATACCATGTTTGGTAAGGTGGAGGGTCAGTTGAAAAGAGGAAGACCTCCCAGCCAAATAGATTGGCAAAGTGGCAGAAGCTATGGGCTCAGGCAAAGCAACAATTGTAAGGTTGGCCCAGTATTGGGCAGTGTTTTGTTCTTTTGTGCATAGGGTTGCTGCTATGAGTTGCTACCATCTCAATGGCACCTAACAAAAACAACCTATTTATTTTCAAAATGTTTTGAGGATATATTTTTATTACATCATAAGAAATACTATTTAGTAGGATTTAGGAGGGGAATCTGTGACTCCAGACATAACTAAATTGTTCTTAGTCAAGAATTTGATTTTCATTCTGGGCTCTGAATCTAGTACCTGGAGGTAACCACATTGACTACTAGTGAGCTAGAGCTCTGCTAGCGTAGTGGTTACGAGTTGGGCTGCTAACCTCAAGGTCAGCAGTTCAAAATTACCAGTTGCTCTGCAGGAGAAAGATGAGGCTTTCTGCTATCATACAGATTTACAGCCTCGCAAACCCTACTAGTTAGCTAGAGCGAGGGTCACTATGAGTCAGACCCGATGCCACGGCATACAACAAAAAGAAGCTAGAAACACAGTGTGGGCTTCTTTCTAGCATGTGTGCAGGATTCTCTGGCATTTGTTTTAAGTCCTGACTTTCACATAGTATCACTTTTATTTTTACTCCTTATTTTACTTATATCACATTTTAATTATTATTTTCAAATATTTGTTAATAGATCTTTTGTTGTGTCTTAGCTGTAGCTAAAATTCACTGTATTCATTATAAACAGAAAATTGAATATGAAGAAATCATTGCTTCCCCATAATTACTCTAAATTGTAGGTACTGTTATGTTGTTGTTGTTGTTGTTTAGTGCTGTCTTGTTAGTTCTGACTCATAGCAACCCTGTAAAGGATTTCTGAGGAGCAGTTGGTGAGTTTGAACTGCAGAACTTATGGTTTAAACCAACCTGTGGTCAAGTCCTTATCCTATAATGCCACACCAGGACTCCTGGTATTATGATTGTTATTGTTAAGTGCTTTTGAGTTGGTTCTGACTCATAGCCTCTATGTATGTATAGGGTTTCCAAGGAAAGGCTTGTGAATTTGAACTGCCAACCTTGTGGTTCAAACTGACCTTGCAGTCCAGTGCTTTATCCCACAGTGCCAAATTAAGACTATTGTGGTAGTGTGGCATTATACAAATATGGAAACTGAAGCTGGAAGGAGTAAAGTCACTTAGCTATGTTTGTAGTGTAAGGGCTACTGCTTCAAACCTAGGCAGTGGGACTTCAAATTTTAAGCTCTTATGTTCATACTAAATGTCTTAGAAAGTTGGAATGGAAAAAAAAAATGTTTTAACTAATCAGAAAATAGTAAAAATTTATAATCAGATTTTTTTATAAGTTGCTCAACTGCCTAAGATATATTTATTTTCTGCTAACATAGATCTTTTCTTTTGTTAGCATAGTAGGTTACACATTAGACTCTAACCAAAGGTCAAAAGTTCAAATCCACTAGTTGCTCTGTGGGAGAAAGATAAGGCTTTCTGCTCCAGTAAAGATCTACAGCCTACGAAGTCCTAAATATGATCGCTGTGAATCTAAACAGATTTAACCACATACCATTACCACCATTAGTGTAATTTTTTTTCTTTTGTAGAAGCAGAAGAGATATGAAAGTGTATTCAATTTTTAATATCTTACTTATGGGAAACGAAACCTTAGCTATTATGCAACCAATAGAGTGTTTTACACTACTTCATTTCATAATATATTGTGCATACAAATCTCCTGAGTATCTTAAGAATCCAATTTTGATTATTTAAGTCTGGGTTTTACAGCCTGAGGCTTTGAATTTCTAACAGGCTCACAGGTGATATAGATGTTGCTAATCAGATAACCAACCACACTATAGTAACAAGGCTTTAGGAAACTAAATAAACTTTGAATAAAATTGTAGCAATATTTAATTTGATTACATTAGTATAATACATAATAGAATTAATGATGCTTACAAAAATGATTAATTTGTGGCCTAAGAATACTTCAGAGATCAGGAGAACCTAACTTTACAACATGTTGAGAGCCTCTTTGAAAAATTGCTAAATTCCGTTGACATAGTTCCGACTTAGCAATTCTGGTTAGGGTTTCCAAGGAGCGACTGCTGGGTTTGAACTGCCAACCTTTTGGTTAGCATCCCAATGCTTATCCTATAGTGCCGCACTAGGAATGAGTACAAGGAAAAGGTATGTTCTTATATAGTGTAAGTGGGGAAATGCTGTAAAATAAAATTAAGCATTTATTTTTGAGGTAGCATCACTTCTACTTGCTATTGAAATTTGAAGAACTTCTCTAAAAAGTAGAAAAAAGATCAGCAAAATAAAAAAAGAGGAAGACCCTCAATGAAATGGACTGATACAATGACTACAACAATCAGCTAAAACACAGCAACAAGTATGAGGATGATAAAGTATCAGTCAGTATGTTCATCTGTTGTACATGGGTTCACTAAGAGTCAGAACCCACTTGATGGTACCTAACAACAACAACCAATTTTTTTAAATCTGGGACATGCATCAGCTTTAAAATGTGTAGCTCAGAATCCATAAACCACCTCCATATTGTTTGTTGTTCAATGCTGTCGAATTGTTCCAACTCATAGCGACTGGTGAGTTTGAACTGCCAACGCTACAGCCCAGTGCTTATCCTATAGTATCACACCAGGACTCCAGGATAAGATACTATGTTGCCTTAATTTCCCCAACTGTAAATTGGGAATAATCTTAGTACCTATCTCAAATGTATTTTATAAAGATTTGATTAGTTGATACATGTAAAAGTGCTTTGAACAATGTCTGGCACTTCAGAGGAACTACATGTGTTAGTTATTTTTTGTCTCTTTGCAATCACAAAGTATTTTCAACATGCTTGATACTAGCTGGTAATGAGGACATCATTGAATGGTGTAGGTCTATTTTAAGTATACACAACAACACTGACTGACTGGAGGGAATTAGCCTTTATCTTTTACCAATTATAAATTGTAGCTGATGTTACTGCTTAAACACTAGACACTAACTAGTGTTCACAGCAGGAAAGAATAGTTAGTAAAATCTCTAATTAGAGTGTTGTTTATACTTCCACCTAGAAGGATGATTTGTTAGTTTGAAGGAGACCTTATGTGTTGATTACAGGTGTCAGCACATCCAAGTTTTGGCTGTGTTTGACTACCTGCTGTGAGATGCAAGACACAAGAAAATCCAGCTAATTGTTTTAAATCAAACATATTTTCATTTATGACTGTGTTGATTGCTTTAAACCAGGTTGAATAACTAATTTAAAATAAAACTTTAAAATAAATGTTTTTAACAATATTGAGTAAATTGACTTAAATGAATTAATTTTCTTAACTTTTTTTGCTACTAAACATAGCTGATCTTTTATAACTAAACACCCAACAGGCTGATTACATTCCTCTTATGTAAGTAAGACATGAGTTTAATTTTACTTTTGAAAGGACTAGAATATATATGTGCTTATGAATATCAGAACATTCTTGAGATCAAATAACTCAGAAACTTACACTCTAAATCAGACTCAGGTGTAAATACATAAAGAGGGTCATAAAAATGGACTAAGGTAGAAAACTACTCCATCTGACATTGCCCAGTAGCAGTGTAGGATAAGCAATCGACTTACCCTACAGCAAGGTCAGCAGTTCAAACCCACAAGCCACTCCTTGGAAACCCTAGTCAGGGTCACTGTGGATCCGAATCGACTCAAAGACATTTAACAACAACAGCAATTCTTATTTTAGGAGTAAATCTAAGGTCAGCTTGAAGTGGTTATGGCCTGCTACTTTTATGCAAAAGGAAGTTATATTAAATTTTTCAGATATTTTCAATTCTATGAAATACCTTAAAAATCATTATAGGACAATTCATTTTTATAATGTGACTTCACAGATAAACACTCAGTTGTATTTTATTTATAATCTCGTAAAGATTTACACCCTCGGAAACCCTGTACAGGGTCGCTATGAGTCGGTTCCGACTCCACGGCACATAACAACAACAACAACAACATTCTTAAAATATTTTATAAAATTTGGTTTTAGTAACCAGCTTTTCTGGATTTCTTTTAATGCCAGAAAATAGATTCATCCAAATATTTTAGACCTATAACTCTGCTACAAGTTACTGTTATTATTTTATTGAATGAGTAGGAGTGGAAACCTTTAGATATGTGAAAAAAAGATTAAATAAAAGTAACAAATATGCCAAACTAATATTTCTTTGTTTCAGCATTCAATAAAATATCTGTTGTTTTTACTAACTTTAACTTTGGACTTTGGGGACTCTTAACTGTAGTAATAATAAACAACCTAGGATTGTCTTCCTTGTCTAAGTTAATTTGAATCCGAATAGAATATTTACCTTTTCTTCAGAGTGTGTGTGTGATTCAAGGTTAGTCTATTTTGGAAAGACTGAGTAAGGCAAACCTAATCCTTTTCTGAAGCTCATTAATTGGAAGCAGGACCACACTGCAATAGCCTTTTCTAAACTCAAGGGGCAAATTAAGCATTTAAATGAGGTGAAAACGCCAAGACAAGATTCTCCTAGTGGTGTCTGCTGTTTATACAGTAACACTCTAAATAAAGAACTGACACCATCGTGTTAAATTTCACTAGCTAACTGATAAGGTAGAAGGAAGAGTGCATCAGCATGCTGGGTCAGCCTGTCAGTCACTCTGAAAGACTTCATAAATAATGTATGAGCATTTTCACTTCATTGGTAAAGCCCTTTCCTTTAAAACTGATGGATGAATGAAAAGTGAATACATAAAAATATCAATTTATTGTTATCTATGCCATTCAATAACTACTTGGTAATACTTAGAAGATTTTAAATGATATTCAAACTTCTCCAAGTGAATGAAACAAATTCTGACACTCTGTATTGTATCTACAAAGAACCAGAATGTATACCATTTTTTGTAGATTAAACAATTGACCACAATGTCACAATTTTGCAGTATATCAACTGTCTCCACAATGAAAACCAAATTGCAAATGAAAATGGCTTGGATGATGGAATGAAATTCTTGCAATAGAACTGTAAACCTTCACTTAAACATCAAATATTCTTTCATGCGATGTAACTAACCAATAAATGTATCAATTTCATAAATTATTTATAAAATTACTTTTGGCATGTCTCATCCGTATCAAAGAATAAATTCTAATACAAAGTACTTTTCATTATCCCTTTTAAATATGTGCCGAAAACCCACCAATATCATATATTATGAACTACCTCAAGAACTCCAAAACACACAAGGATAATCTGGTTCCTCTAAAAAGGCAACATGCTATGACAGAAAGAGCCATGACACTTGGAATCTCCCTCCTTCTCTGCCACCAGTAAATGGGGAAAATGCTGGGTTACCAGTTCTTTTATTCATAAATGGAGGATGTTAGATACATTCTTTTTTATTGCTTCTATCACTGACTGTATCAGGCCATAAGATATGAAATACTTAAGCATAAACATAGTCCTAGAGTCATAGCCTTTAGATCAGGGAAGCCCACCCACACACCCCTTACATTTGTTCTCAAACCTCCCAGAGAATAGTCTGCATAAAATACCTTTGTGCGCCCTCATTTGTGGAGTTCTACCATAGCAGGGAGAAAGATGAGGCTTTCTACTCCCATAAAGATTTACACCCTCGGAAACCCTATACAGGGTCACTATGGGTCGGAACCGACTCGATGGCACAT
>NW_006408735.1:3611634-3613358 GCF_000296735.1 Chrysochloris asiatica
ATAAGAGCAGCCACACTTGCAGATAATACCCACTTGACCTGGCTTCAATGACTGGATGATCAGAACTCAACTAGAAGAAGAAAGAAGAGGAAAAAAAGAGTAATCTGATACAATTTGATGAACTTCACATACACCTATGGATTCAGTAGCTCAAAAGAGGGAACAAATTTTTATAGCGAGGATCATTCCCACCCCCTCCGTACACAGAGTATACAGGGATGGGCAACTTTGACATTGGCTACCCAAAATGGGGGTGGGGGGGAGGGCTACAAATGCAAGAAGTGACTGGCTTACAAGCTTTCAAGAGGGAGCCTAGGTTAGATCCAGAGGGCATGGAGTAAGATAGAATCTCCACTGAGTAGTATCCAACCTGTCTGGGTGGGGCTACTGAAAGGAGATGGGAATAGGTCTCTTGTGGTACAATAGTGAATAATTGTTATCAGGACTGACTGTGAGGGATGGAAATGGAAAAGTAGATGTTTTGTAGCAAAAGGAGGGGAGTGATTGACTTTGCATTCCAGGAGCGGAGGTCCCTGGGACCATTAATGGAGAAGAGCAGAGTGTGACACGCTACCCAGAGAAACAGTGATGCCAGAGATGGATGCAGAGACAATGACATGGAGAGATGAAGCGGCTGGGGACTCTAGACCCAGAAAGGGAAATGGGCTGTGTGCTGACAACCAAGGGTGGGGGTAGGCTTGCAGGGTATATCCTTTGGTTTGGTTGATGATGCATGGAGGGGATTGTAACCATGGCAATGAAATGATATACGATAAGATTAATGTAAAGCTAATGTTCTCCCATGCAACCTATCATGTAATTCACAATAAAACATTTAAAAAAAAAAAGTGTGGGGGAAAAAAAGAGTCCCCACTGAATAGTTTTCATCTTGTCTAGATGAGTCTGGTGAAAAGAGATGGGAATAAGATTTGTATGATTCAATAGGGAATAATTGCTATCATGACTAATTGCGACTGTCATAATTGTAAAGGTAGAAACTTTGTAAGAAAAACAGGGAGTAGTTAATCTTACAGTCCAGAAACAGAGGACCCTAGGACCATCAAGGGAGAAGAGCACAAGCATACTGCGTACCTTATACAGAGAAGCAGCCATGCCAGAGATGGAGGCAGAGATGGGGTCATGGAGAGGGGGAGCGGCTGAAGACTCTAGATCCATGGGAAGAGAGGGACTAAGAGCTGGTGGCCAGGAGGCAGACTTGCTGAATGTGCCCTTTTGGAGGTGTGAATTATTATATATGCCTGAGTGTTTTCTTTTTGTTTTTTTTTTAAAAGCTAAAATGAATAGAGAGAAATACTGTTAACTGATGGTACATGGAGGGGATTATAATCATTGTAATGAATGTAATGTGTATGTTTGTTGAATGTAAAATTGATGAGCTGCCCTGTAATTTCACTCAATCCACAATAAAAACTTGAAAAAAAAAAAAAAGATGGTGGACGTGTGGCCAGAGACGGGCAAGGATCATGTGGAACCTCGGCAACCTAAGACAGAGCCATTGCCATGCTGCAATGAATTTCGATGACGGGTAAGACTGAGGAATTCACACTGACCGCCTAAAACAGGCAGCGTCCCTTAAACAAATAATAAATAAGGGGGAATATGATGCAGACCGTGCAGACCCCGTCAGGAGTTCAAGTCCCCGTGGGCCCAAGCGTTGCTGACCATCCAAACCATAGGCTCTGAGGATCAGACTTTAGCCACCT
>NW_006408735.1:3614043-3616635 GCF_000296735.1 Chrysochloris asiatica
TTTAACAACAACAACTCTAAAGTGTCTATTCATATGATATATAAAGTAAGTAAAATCCAAGCCCACTGTTACTGAGACAATTCTAACCCATAGTAACCTTCTAAAATAGAGTAGAACTGCTCCCTATGGTTTCAGAGTCTGTACATCTTTAAGGAAACAGACTATCTCACCTTTATTCCATGAAGCAGCTGATAGTTTCGAACCACTGACCTTTTGATTATTATCCCAGTGCTTAAACTACTGCAATACCCATGGTCTTTAGATATTTCTCATTGAAGATTTCCAAAGCAACATTGACATTAAAGTTTTGAGTAAGAAAGAATTGGGTTAAAGTTCCAGCTCTATAAATTACTAGTTATAAAATTTGGAGAAATTCTAAAAGATTAATAACCTATTTAAATGTAATATTTGTATTTAAATCTCAGGGTATTCATTTGCAAGATCTAGACTAGTCATTGAAATACCAAATATTCATTTAATTATTTTTAAGTACCACCTATGTGCCAGTGATGTGGTCAGGTAGCTTGTTGTCTATAAAAGATGGTTTAAGCAAAACCATTTTAATTTAGCAACAATTGAACAGAGACCTAGAGAGAGAAGGAGTGAACCTTGGAGACAGAAGAGGGAAAAGCATTTCAGGCCAAGAGACACCAAGTATAAAGGCCTTGACGATGAAGTTTGCTCAATGAATTCCTGGAATAACAAGAAGTGCATTGCTGGTTAGAACAAGGAATAGAGAAGTTGGAGCAAGATAGAGAGGAAACTGTGTTTTTTAGTTTAGTTTCGTTTTGATAGTGAATTTGTTTTTACTTTCCTTTTTATTCTGAGGATGAGCAGCAGAACAGTGGTATGGTCTGACATGTTGCTGTGGTTGTTAAGTGCCATCAAGTCAATTCCAACTCATAGCAACCCTGTATAGGGCTTCTGAGGAGCAGCTGGTGGATTTAAACTGCCAACCTTATGGCCCACAGTCCAGTGCTGATCCAGAGGTCCATAGTCTGACATATGTGTATGTTTTAAAAAGACAACACTACCTGTTGTATGGATCATGTCCAAAGGGAAGGGAATAAAATCATGGAAAAGATTTAGGAAACAATTGTACAAATTCAGGTGAAACATAATGTTGATTTATGCTAGAGTAATAGTGAAAGAGACTGAATTCTGGATATATCTTGAAGACAGAACTGACTGGATTACATATTGATAGGATGTAAAGTGTTAGCCTGTATAACTGGTATTCTGGCAATGTAGTGGGTTATGAGTCGGACTGCTAACTGCAAGGTCAGCATTCACATCTACCAACTACTCCGAGAAGGATGTAAAGTCTCAGAAATCACTATGAGTTTCAACTGACTCAATGGCATATAACCATCAACTAATAAATGATGTTGCCATTTTCTGAGATGGGGAAGAACACAGAATGATATGTGAGTGGGAGGATTGACACCAAGATTTAGGTTTTGGCCATCAAGATATCTGCTAGACGTGCCAACTTCCAGAACATCTAGGCAAATACATTTATGCAGGTATCTTTAATATACACGATTGTCTGTGAGATCACTTAGGGAATGAATATATTTAGAAGAAACTAAGGCATGGTGTATTCTTCCATTTCAAACTCAGGGATGTGCAGAAAAACCAACAAAACGGACTGAAAAGTGGTGATTCCTAGAGATACTGGAAAACTTCAAATGAGCCAGTGAACACATCAAGTTTGGTTTGTGTTGTTGTTGTTGCTTTAACAATACTATATGTATTTTAAGTTCTTAATAAATATATTTACAGAAGCTTTTATTCATAATTACCTCTCTGACCATAGGCTTATTTTCAAATGTTCAATTTCAACTGCCCTCTGGCCATTTGTATCTGATTGTTTCATTAGAGCCTTAAATTCAACATGACTGAAACTGAGCGTAATCAAATTTCCCCATAAAGTTGTTGATCCTATTGGATGCACTGTCTAATTTATAGCAGCAACATTCTCCAGACCAATCAGAGGAAAATTAATCTCCAAAAATGATTGTTCATATTCATGCTGTGGATTTGTTACTGACTTCGTCAAACATGGGTCTAGAGAATAAATCCAAACTTCTGAAATATGACATTTAAGGCCCTCAGTAACTTGCAGTTAAACTTGTCCAAACTCCCCTCACATTTTAACCTGTTTTTAAGAAAATTTTACTTCAGTCAACATCAGCAATTCTTTTCAATCGAACACATTCAGTACACTATTGCCAAAAATTTGACTGCCATCGTGTTGATTCTGACTCTTATAGACACTGTATAGGGTTTCCAGGGTTGTGAATATTTACAGGAGTAGAAAGCTTCATCTTTCTCCTGGGGATTTGAACTGCTGACCTTGAGGATAGCAGTCCAGGGCTTATTCTGCAGAAGCATCACTGCTGCCAAGTCACCTCTATTTAGATTATCTTCTTGCCATATTTTTTTGATCAAATAATTTTAAATAACATAACTCCACCTTATTGAGATGTTCCTTATACTCCAAAGGACAACTCCAGTGAGCTGTTCTTCAAAGAATAGATATGATGCATTAGACACTAAAAACCAAAGACCAGAAGAGTTGTGGGATGA
>NW_006408735.1:3616930-3618189 GCF_000296735.1 Chrysochloris asiatica
ATCATTAATATTATATGCAAGTAATACCATTCAAAAACATTTGCAATAGTACATCAACAGGAAACTGCCCCAAACAAATCGGATTCAGAAGAAGATGTGGAAAGAGGGATATCATTGCTGAAGTCAGAGGGATCTCTAAAGGAAGCAGAGAATACAAAAGAGATGTTTATCTGTGCTTTACTGATGATGCAAAGGTATTTGACTGTGTGGATCATGACAAGCGATGGATAACATTGTGAGGAATGGTTAATCCAGAACATTTTATTGTGCTCATGAGGAACATGTATATAGGAAATTGTTAGAACAGAACAAGGGGATAACGAATGGTTTAATATCAGCAAAGGTGTGCCCCAGGGTGGTATTCATTCACCACACTTGTCCAACATGTATGCTGAGCAAATAATCCAAGAAACTGGATTATTTGAAGAAGAATGTGGCATCAGAATTGCAGGAAGAGTCATTAATAACCTACAATGTGCAGATAACACAAACTTGTCTGTCGAAAATGATGAAGATATTGAAGAATTCTACCAACTTGTTCAGGCTAAAATTGATCAAACATGCAATCACGATGTATTGATAATTACTGGTGATTGGAATTCAAAGGTTGGGGAAAAAGAAGTATCAGTAGTTGGAAAATATGGCCTTGGTGATAGAAATTATGCTGAAAACCATACAGGAATTTTGCATATAACCTTTTTTGAACAACATAAAAGATGACAATACACATAGACCTCGCCAAATGGAATACACAGTAATCAAATTCACTACATCTTTATAGTAAGAGATGGTGGAAAAGCTCAATATCATCAGCCAAATCAAAGCCAGGGGCAGACTGCGGAAAATTCCATCAATTAATCATCAATTACTCTCTTCCACTCAGTTGAGCAGGTAGTTACCTTCCAAATTTTTGACACAGATGAATGAGTGCCATCAGTGCTCCATCATTTTCATGAAACATTTCAATTTGTATTCCATCAATTCCCAGTGCCATGGTTTGGTTTTGGGGTTTTTTTGCCAATGCCTTCAATGTACTTTGGACTTCTTGCTTCAGGATTATTGGCACTTGATCTTATGCTACCTCTTTAAATGTCTGAACAGCTACTATTTCTTCTTGGAACAATGATTCCTGTATTCCTTCCATTTTATTTTGATGCTTTTTTCATAATTCAATATTTTGCCCATAGAATCTTTCAGTACTGTAATTGAGGCTTGAATACTTTCCATAGTTCTTTCATCTTAAGAAATGCTGAGTGTGT
>NW_006408735.1:3622129-3623335 GCF_000296735.1 Chrysochloris asiatica
ATGAAGTCCTTGACAACTTCAATCTTTTCTCCGTTGATAAGAATGTTGTTTATTGGTCCAGTGGTAAGGATTTTTGTTTTCTTTACATTGAGATGCAATCGATACTGAAGGCTGTGCTCTTTGATCTTCATCACTAAATGTTTTAAGTCCTCTTCATTTTCAGCACGCTTGTATCATCTGCATATCACAGGTTGTGAATGAGAGTCTTCTTTCAATCCTGATGCCACATTTTTTTTTTTTGCCATATAACCCAGCTCTCAGATTATTTGCTCAACATACAGGTTCAATAACTATGGTGAAAGAATATAACCTGTTGCACACCTTTTTAATTTTTAAACCATTCAGTGTTCCAATGTCCTATTTAAACAACTGCCCTTTGGTCCATGTACAGATTCCTCATGAGCACAATTAAGTGTTTTGGAATAGTCATACTTCACAACATTGTCCATAGTTTGTCATGATCCACAGAATCAAAAGTCTTTGCATAGTCAAAAAAGCACAGATGAACATCTTTCTGGTATTTTCTGTTTTCAGTCAAGATCCATCAAACATCAACAATAATATCCCTCATTCCACGTCCTCTTCTGAATCTGGCTTGAACCTATGGAAGTTCTCTGTCAATGTATGCTTGCAGCTGTTTCTGTATTATGTTTAGTAAAACTTTACCCAAATGGAACATCGAAGATATTGTCCAATGATTTCCACATCCCATTGGGTTACCTCTCTTTGAAATGGCCACAAATACACATCTCTTCCAGTCAGTTGGCCAGATAGTTGTCTTCCAAATTTCTTGGCATAGATGAGTGAGTTCCTCCAGTGCTGCCTCATTGTCTTGAAAGATTTCCATTTTTATTCCATCAATTCCTGGTGCCTTGTTCTTTGTCAATTACTTCAATACACCTTGAACTTCTTTATATGCTCACTCTTCAAATGGTTGAACATCAATCATTTCCTTTTGGCACAGTGACTCTGAGTATTCCTTCCATCTTCTTTTAGTGCTTTCTGCATCATTCTGTAATTTGCCCAGAAAACCCTTCAATAACGAAAGTCAAGGCTTGAGTTTTGTATTCAGTTCCCCCAGCTTGAGAAATGCTGAGCATGTTCTTCCCTTTTGGCTTTCTGACTCCAGAGCTTTGCACATTTCATTGTAATATTTGACTTTATCTTCTCAAGCTGATCTGTGAAATTTTCTGTTCTGCTCTTGTA
>NW_006408735.1:3624745-3627200 GCF_000296735.1 Chrysochloris asiatica
GTGTAATTTTCCTGGCCTTTTTTTCATTGATGCAGATTTCAATTTTTTTAAAACTTCTTTATTATAAATCTCCATGATCATCCTATGTCCTTCAAGAAAATCTATGAAGATTACTCTTTAGGGTTCCTGAAAAATACCCACCATGACCTTCTGACTTACCTCTCTGTCCAGCAGACCTCCTTGGAAGCCACTGTTCTGATTAGACCTGTTTTTGGAAAGCAACTTTTGAGACTAAGACAACTGTATTACTGAGAGAACTTGACTGCAACCATTCCTTGATTTCAGAGGCATGTTTAAATATGATTTTTTTTTTTTAATGGAAAAAAAGAGTTACTGTCTTTACAATATCCCAAATCAATAACTCGGACAATCCTCTAAAAAGGAAAACATAGTCTTGTCAAAATTCTGTCTATATATATTTATTTATCCAGTAATACTCAAAGAAAACCAGTAACATCTACCTTGTAAAGTTACTTTCCAAATGACTTTTCATTATAATTTTACCTTCTTGGTTTTTCTTTTTAAAGAAAGCTTTATTCAAACATAATTGGCATAAAACAAACTGCATAAATTTAAAATATACAATTTGGCCAAGTTTTGACATGTGTTTACACCCATGAAACCATCACTAAAATCAGGAGAGTGAACATATATTACCCCTAGAAATTTCCTTATGCCCATTTGTAATTGTTTCCTCTTGTTGCTTCCCACAGCCTTCCAGTATTCCCCTACCCCAGGAATCACTAATTTACTTTCTGTCACTATAAAAGAGATGGAATTCTCTAGAGTTTAATAAATGTTGATTTATACAAGGTGCATTTTTTTCTGCCTCTTTCACTCAGCATTATTTTGAGATTCCTTCACAATAGTTCACTCCTTTGTTTTGTTGAGCAGTGTCCCTTTGGGTGGATATACCAAAGTTTGTTTATCCATTAACCAGTTGATGGTGAATTTGAGTTGTTTCCAGTTTTCAGCTATTATAAATAAAGTTGCTATATACAAGTCATTGTATACACATGTACATATTTCCACTTGGATAAATATATAAAAATGGAATGACTGGATCATATAATTCATATGTATTTAAAATTTTAAGAAAAATGTTAAACTGTCTTTCAAAGTGATTGGAGCATTTTCCATTTCCACTAGTGGTATTCAAATGTCCCAGTTCTTCCACTCTCTCATCTCAATTACTTGGGTTCTTCATTTTTCAAAATTTTTTAGCCATTATAGTAGGTTCCTAGGAGTTTGCCTTCTTAATCTTAAAATACCTACTATCTGATAATCTCTGGCAATATGAGTATAAAAATTTAATTTCTTAATTAATTTTTCACAATGATGATGGTAATCCATACACACTCAAATACATGTTTTACTTATAAATTCTCTAATACAAGTATAGAGAGAAATTTTGAGAAACATTAGGAAGAAAAAGAAAGGTCAGGGAAGACTTTTAAGATATATGGCATTTGAAAGATTGACATTAATTAAACCAGTTGCCATGGAGACGTTCAAACTCCTGGCAAATCCTGTGTGTCACAGTAAAGCTGTGCTCCTCCTTAAGGTTTTCTGCAGCTAATTTTTCAGAAGCAGATCACCAAAAATGTATTTCAAAGTGCCTCTGGGTGGACTCAAACCACCACCAACATTACATAAATACAAAAGAAGAGGGAAGCAAAGACGTATGGACATGAAAGATGATGGCATTTTTAGAGATGGGGAAAAGTAGGTTGTTCACAAGTGTTCGGCATATAATTGGGGATGAGAATAGAGAGCACATAATAAAATCATGTGCCTGTGATGGCAAGATGATTGATTATCTTGAGTTTAAGGATAGGTATCTCCATATCTGTACTTCAGAAAAATTAAGAAAATGATGAAACTGTAAAGAATGGGCTATGTGGAAAAAGAACAAAAATACAGTTGTTGTTGTTAAGTGCTGTTGAATCTATTCTAACCCATAGCGACCCTGTTACCAAGGAACAGCCAGTAAGCTTGAACCACCTACCTTGCAGTTCAAATGGCTTTGCAGTCTGGCACATTAACCCACAGAGCCACACCAGGGTTCCAGTACCGGTCTACGAACAACAAGGTAGGCAGTTCGAACCCACCAGCTCTTCCTTGGAAATTCTATACAGGGTTACTATGAGTTGGAACTGACTCGACAGAACTTAACAACAACAACAAAAATACAATTTATTGTTGTTGTTGTTAGGTGCCTTTAAGTCAGTATCAACTCATAGGCAACCCTATGCACAGCAGAATGAAGCATTGCCCAATCCACACTTGTTGTTGTTGTCAGGTGCCATCGAGTCGGAACCAACTCATAGCGACCCCATGCACAGCAGAACGAAACAATGTGCCACCTGGCTGATCCATCTCATTGGGGGTCTTCCTCTTTTTCTCTGACCCTCCATCTTACCCAGCATGACATCCTTCTCCAGTGACTGTTCCC
>NW_006408735.1:3627770-3633888 GCF_000296735.1 Chrysochloris asiatica
ATCAATTCTTCTACGGTCTTCCTTATTCACTGTCCACCTTTTGCATGCATATGTGGTTACTGAAAATACCATGGTCAGGCACACCTTAGTCCTCAAGATGACATCTTTGCTCTTCAACACTTTAAAAAGGTCTTGTGTAGCAGATTTGCCTAATGCAATACATTGTTTGATTTCTTGGCTACTTCTTCCATGAGTGTTGATGGCTGGTCCAACAAAAATGAAGTCCTTGACAACTCCAATCTTGTCTCCATTGATAAGAATGTTGTTTATTGGTCTAGTGATGAGGATTTTTGTTTTCTTGACATTAAGATGCAATTCATACTGAAGGCTGTGCTCTTTGATTTCATCAGTAAATATTTTAAGTCCTCTTCACTTTCAGCAAGCAAGGTTGTATCATCTGCATATTGCAGGTTGTAAATGCTTCTTTCTTCAATCCTGATGTCACATTTTTCTTCAAATAACCCAGCTTCTTGTATTATTTGCTCAGCATGCAGGTCGAGTAAATATGGTGAAAGACTACAACCTTGTTGCACACCTTTTTAAATTTTAAACCCTTCAGTGTGCCCATGTTCTGTTATAAAAACTGTCCTTTGGTCCATGCACAGATGCTTCATGGGCACAATTAAGTCTTTCAGAATACTCATACTTCACAATGTAATCCATAGCTTGTCGTGATCCACAGAATCAAAAGCCTTTGCGTAGTCAATAAAGCACAGGTAAATATCTTTCTGATATTCTTTATTTTCAGCCAAGATCCATCAGACATCAGTGTTATCCCTCATTCCACATTCTCTTCTGAAGTTGGCTTGAACCTATGGTAGTTCTCAGTCAATGTATGATTGCAGCTCTTACTGTATTACGTTTAGTAAAACTTTACTTGCAAACTGCCATCTCGTGTCCCCACATGTGTGCGCCTAATCTCAGCTGGCCTGCCAAAGACCCCCTGAGCACCACCCCTAGTCCCCAGCGCAGCCCCATTTCCACTTTGACAAGATGAAAGAAAGCATCCTGAATCATGAAAAATTCGCCAAACTGCAGGCACAAGTGCTCATTGGTGGAAAAGGAACTGCTCACAGAAAGAAGAAGGTGGTTCATAGAACAGCCACAACAGATGATAAAAAACTTTAGTTTTCCTTAAAGAAATTGGGGTAAATAATCCCTCTGATATTGAAGAGGTGAATATGTTCACAAAGCAAGGAACAGCGAGCCACTTTAACAATCCTAAAGTTCAGGCATCTCTGGCAGCCAAAACTCACCATTACTGGCCACACTGAGACAAGGCAGCTAACAGAACTGTTCCCCTGCATCTGAAACCAGCTTGTTACAGACAGTCTGACTAGTTTAAGAAGACTGGCTGAAGCTCTGCCCAAACAATCTGTGGATGGAAAAGCACTACTTGCTACTAGAGAGCATGATGATGATGAAATTCCAGATCTTATGGAAAATTTTGATGAGGCATCCAAGAATGAGGCTAACTGATAGAGTTAGCATCTGAGGAAGATAAAACTTGAAGAAGTTACTTGGAGCTACTGTTTTATATTATGATTCCTTTTTCAATTTGTTTTGTTTACAGATCCAATAAAATCTAGATCTGTAATATTTTGAAGCCCAAACTCTTTGGACATTGCAGCTTTTTTCAGTTTTTGCTTATACATAATTCATTCTTTGCAGCCAATTACACTGAAGAAGGCTGGCAATAAATTTGAGACAATGTTAATAAAGTTATTTGCCTAGTAAAAAACAAAAACTTTACTTGCATGGAATATCAAAGATATTGTCTGATGATTTCTGCTTTCTGTTGGGTCACCTCTCTTTGGAATGGGCACAAATATGAATCTCTTCCAATCAGTCGGCCAGATAGTTGTCTTCCAAATTTCTTGGCAGAGATGAGTGAGTTCCTTCCTCCAGTGCTGCCTCACTTTCTTGAAAGATTTCAATTTTTATTCCGTCAATTCCCGGTGCTTTGTTCTTTGCTAATTCCTTTAATGCACCTTGAACTTTACTTTCTCAAGTAAAGACACTGATTTCCCAAAGGGAGGGATCAGGATTATTTCTAAACCCATTTATATATACACTTATGATAAATCCCCTGAGTAGGAGAATGTTTTGAATCTTTAGCATCCATTTATTCTCTTAAATATTTCAACTGCTATTTAGGCTCCTAATACAAGGAAACCCACAAATCTGCAAAATTCTTAGCACAAGCCTTTAGAGAGTTTACAGAGGGTTTTCATTAGATTACATATATTTTACCATCCAGCACCACATTCTGTTTGTAACTGTATCAAGTAGGAAAAGTTATTCTTGCAGTATATTTGGTAGCTCCATCAGGAAAAAGCCACAACATATGGTTTGGGCTCTGAGTAGTCTTCTCAAAAAAAAGTCACAGTGGTGTATGGTATAAATTTATAAGCAATATCCCTGGTTGAGGTATATAAAAAATCTATCACTTATGGCAAAAAAAATTGTGAATTCCATAGATTGTATTGTTCCCTAAGAATGAGCAATAATTTCACAACATAATAAAATGGCCACATGTATGTATTAGTTAATCCATCTTAATATATCCCCTTAATAGAACAAGCTGCAGCATATTTGAATGCCTCATTAACATGCATTCTGAAGTATGTCATAAACATAATTCTATTTTTTTAACCATACATAGCTCTAAAGATTTGATTGCTAACTTGCTTCGTTGTTGTTAAGTGCTGTCGAGTGGATTCCAACCCATAGAGACCCTGTGAAGAGTTTCTGAGGAGCAGCTGTTGGATTTAAATTGCTGACCTTGTGATTCCCAATCCACTGCTAATCCTAAAATGCCACACCAGGAATCCAAACTTACATTAGAAAAAAATAACTGTCTATGTTATTTTACTTAAAAAACTAAGTGAAAAAAAGATCGAGTCTGCAGGGAACAAATGTCTGTAAATTTTACCTGTTTGTGCATGTATTTGGAGTTCTGGTGTGACACTATAAGATAAAGCACTGGATTGTAAGCTTGGTTTGAACCACAAGGCTGGCAGTTCTAACTCACCAGCCACTCCTGGAAACCCTATACAGGGTCGCTATGAGTTGAAACAGACTCAATAGCACCTAACAACAACAACAATTAAACACATATTTACTGAATGTTTTCTCTGTGCAAGACATTGTGTAAAATCTCAAATTACAAGGTCAGTGAGACAGATCAGATCATGGACTTCATGATATTCTTATTATTACATTTTTAATGAACTCTCTAGTTGCGTTATTTAATATCTCCTACTTCAAGGAGTCCTGGTATGGCACTGTGGGGTTCAAGCTCACCAGTCGCTCTTCGGAAACCCTGTATAGGGTCGCTATGGGTCAGATCCAACTCGACAGCACTTCACAACAACAACAACTTCAAGGTTTGTCAAAGGCAGTACTGTCAATTTTCAAAACATTTCAAAATGTTAAAGATTTTCTTTCAAATAAGGAAAAAGCAGAACTTACAATGCTAAGTAATGCTTTTAAAATATTTTACTAAATTTTAATCTAAGACTATTTCTAGATGATAGCCAAACTCTAAATTAAAGGTCTATTAGATCAATATTTCCTAACATATCAATGTTCTTTATTATCTTGGTATTTTACATTGTGCAAGGATAAGTAAAATACAAAAATGAGTCAAAAATTATCTGCCCTGTAGTTATATTAAAACACCCATCCACATCCATGGCTGATGACAACACTGAGCATGCATGTGAAATGATTCTGTTGAACAGACAAATAATAGTGGATTATGTGGCAAAGCATTTGCAAATCAGCCATGGCTCTGCCTATGACAGAATCCACAATAGACTTGAGTTTTGAAAAGTTCACCACAAAATGGGAACTGAAACAATTCATGGTGGAGCATAAACAGAAGCATTTGAACATCTACAAACACACACAATTTGGACCAGTACTCAAAGGAGGGTAAATGTTTCTTTAAAAGAATCGTTACTAGTGATGAGACATGGATTCATCACTACAAGCCTGAGAGTCAGCAGTCAACTGCAGGGTGTGGAACGGAAATATCCTCAATCGCCGACCAAGAAAAAATTCAAAAGTCAACCATCAGCTGGAAAATTGATGCTTACAATTTTCTGAGATTCTCAAGGGCCAGTATTGGAACACTCTCAGGAAAAAGGCTCAGCAATCGACAGTGCTTATTACAGAGAGATGCTCACTGAAGCCTAAACTTCACATTAAGCACAGAGGGCTGCTTCGAAGGGTGTTCTTATCTTGCATGAAAATGCACATCCACACTGTAGACACACTGAAAAACTTCCTTTTGAAGTGTTAAAGCATCCTCCCTATAGTTGTGATCTTGCTCCATCAGACTTGCATCTCTTTGGTCCCCTGAAAGCTGCCCTTTGAGGACAAACATTCACCTCTGATGAAAAAGTGAAGACAGCCATGCATTGATGATTCACAGCTCAGCCTAAAACATTTTTAAATTAGGGAATATGAAAGCTTGTTGACAGATGGACAAAGTGTATTGAAAAGCAAGGAGATTATGGTTGAAAAAGATGCATTCATCTTTTCTAAAAATTGATTAAAATAAATTCTACAGCCAGAGTGTGGATAATTTTTAACTCACCTTCTAGAATTACATCTCCTGCATTGCAAAAATTGACATCAAACCATCTTTCTACAACTCTCTCTACCCCTCAGTTGGGTTCAGTAATTCAGTGCAATGGCTACACAGAATTCAGACATCATATTCACAGTGATGGGATTTATTAGAGAAATGAATGTGTTCAAATGAAGGACCAGAAATGCTCAGGATACAGCTCTTTCAGTCAGGACAGTCTCTTCCCAGCCAGGCCCACAGGCAGACCTTTCTGGTCTGAGGGGATCTGCTGTACCAGTTTAATTTAAGGCAGAAAGGTTAGCTGAGAAGATTATGGTGACGGTGTTTTGGAATTCAAAAAGGTTAATATTAATAGGTTTTCTCAAACGACATAGGATGATCATGTAGGCTTATTAGGAAGGCTTTTTAAGAAAATTGAAAATTGCATGGGTGAGAAAAAAAGCCAGAAAAGTTACACCTAGGAATGTTTTTCATCAAGATAATGAACCTGCTCAATCTTCAATAACAGCAAGGGCTGTACTATAAGAATTTCACTGATAAACTGTTCCCACTCAACTCTATAAGCCGTGCCCTTGCCTTTTCAAATTTCTGTTTATTCCCCAAACTCAAAGAACATGGTTGTTTCAATATTCCTTGCCTATACCATAATGCAAACTGCATCAGTTTTTCAGTAGTCTTCCTTGTTGTTGTTGTTGTTAAGGGCCATTGAGTCAGTTCCAACTCACAGTGTCCCTGTGTAGGGTTTCCAAGGAGTGACTGGTGTGCCTGAACTGCCAACCTTGTGGTTCAAACTGACGTTGCACTCCAACACATTAACCTACAGGTGGGATATATTCAGTGTCACGTTTAGTCTCTAGTGGACTTGTTTTAATTTTCTTCAGCTTTAGCCTGAATTTGCATATGAGCAATTGATTTCCCTGGCCTAGTTTTGGCTGATTTAATGGAGCTTTTCCACCATCTTTGTCTTCAGATGCAGTCAGTTTGATTTTTGTGTATTCCATCTGGTGAGGTCCATGTGTGTTTATGTTATTTAAAACGGGTATTTCATGTTTTTATGGTTTTTTTAAAACAGGTATTTGCTAGGAGGCAGGGCTTGATGTTGACTAGGGAGAAGGTGTAGTAAAGGTTTCCATCAGCAATAACTCAGAATTCCTGGCAAAAAAGAGGCAAGACAGAGCTCCAAAACTCAGAACCACAGAGATAGGAATACTTTAAAAGTTTGAAGGCTTATAGCCTGTGTAATTTGGAGCTGAGGTGGGAAATCGCTCACTTTTGAATCTGCTGGCCAGGCTCGGAGGCCTGAGCCGACATCCTGGGAGAGACCAAGCAGCAGGACAAAATAGGGGCCGCAGAGACACCACGGAAACACGCCTCGGGAACCTTGGGGAAAAAAAATGTGCACAGTATATTTTGCCAATTTTGTGTGGTTCCGTTTTTATTTTTTTCTTTGGTGTCGGGTAATAGGTGCACTCACTGTTTGCCCATCTCCATTCGGGTGAATAGAGGTAGGGGCTTAGC
>NW_006408735.1:3633988-3636483 GCF_000296735.1 Chrysochloris asiatica
TTTTCATTTTCTTTCCATTGTGGTTCAATCCAACAGAAGATTGTAATATTTTGTCTTCATCAATAAGTATTTTAAGACCTCTTTGCTTCTAGAAAGCATGACTATGCTGTCTGTACTTTGCAGGTTGTTAAGGAGTCTTTTTTTAACTGTAATTCTACATTCTTCTTCATGTAATCCAGCTTCTCAGATTATTTGCTTAGCATACAGATTGAATATGATGAAAAGATACAATCCTGTGCATACTTCTCCAGATTTTGATCCATTACATTTTTATTCATTTAAGCACATGACCACAAGTCAAACTGTTAGGGTTAACAAGGAGTGGCTGGTGGGTTTGAATCACTGACCTTGTAGTTAGCAGCCAGTAATTATCCTGTAGCTGTTAACCTCATGGTCAGCAGTATGAAACGACCAGTAGTTCTGGGGGTGGGGGGAACCATATACAGGGTCGCTATGAGTCAGAAATAACTCCACAGCACATAACCACCACTACCACCATCATATGTGTGTGTGTGTGTGCTATATGTGTGTGTGAATGTATGTGTTGTTATTATTGTTAAGAGCAACAGTGGTGAGGTTGGCCCAGGATCTGGCAGTGTTTTGTTCTGCTGTGCATAAGGTCACTTTGGGTCAGTTCTGACTCGATGGCACCTAACAACAACAAATTCAGTCATTACTGGCTCACAGCAACCCTGTATTGGGTTTTCAAGGAGTGACTGCTGAGCTTTAACCGCTGACCTCTTGGTTCAAAGCAACCCTACAGTTCAGTGCATTAACCCACAGCACCACACCAGGATCTCTCTCTCTCTCACGGTACTTAATAACAACAATATATATATATGGAGCTCAGGTAGCGTAGTGGTTAAGAAATGGGCTGCGAACCGCAAGGTCAGCAGTTTGAAACTACCAGCTGTTCCACAGGAGAAAGATGAGGCTTTCTGCTCTGATAAGGATTTACAGCCTTGGAAACCCTATGCACAACAGAATGAAACACTGCCCAATCCTGGGCCAACCTCAAATTATTCCTACACTTGAGCTCATTGATGCTGCCACTTTGCCAATCCATCTCACTGGGAGTCTTCCTCTTTTTCTCTGACTCTTCACCCTACCAAACATGATATCTTTCTCCAGCAATTGGTTCCTCCTGAAAATATGTCGGAAGTATGAGAGACGAAGTTTGTCCATCCTAGCCTTCAAGGAGCACTCTGGCTGCACTTCTTCTAACACAGATCTGTTTGTTCTTTTGGCAGCCCATGGCACTTTCAATGTTCTCCTCCAAGACCATAACTCAAAAGCATCAATTCTTCTACAGTCTTCCTTATTCACTGTCCAGCTTTTGCATGCAGATGAGGCTATTGAAAATGACATGGCTTAGGTCAGGGGTACCTTAGTCCTCAAGCTGACATCTTTGTTCTTCAACACTTTAAAAAGGTCTTGTGTAGATTTGCTTAATGCAATACATCATTTGATTTCTTGACTTATGCTTCTATGCATGTTTATAGTTGATCCAAGAAGAATGAAGTCCTTGACAACTTCAATGTTTTCTCCTTTGATAAGAATGTTGTTTAAGGTGGGGCTTAATGGTGGCTAGGGTGGAGGTTCAGTGAAGTTTGCTGTCAGCAATACCACAGAATACCAGACAAAGGAGATCCAGGGCAAAGCTCCAAAATTCAGAGCCACATAGCTAGGAATAATTTAAAGTTTGACGACTTATAGTTAGTGGAACTTGAAGCTGAAGTAAGAAATCACATATTTTGAATCTGCCAGGCTCGAAAGCCCGAAGTCAACATCTTGGGCAAGACCAAACTGCAAGACCAAGCAGGGGAGCAGAAACACCATGGAAAAACTCTGCAGGAACCTTGGAACAAAAATGGACAATACACTTTGTAGATTTTGCTTTGTTCTGCTTTCCTTTTTTTTTTTTTTTTTTGTTATCTGGTCATTGGCCACCCACTGTTTGTGCAATACCATTCTGATGAATAGAGTGGGGTGCCTGAGTGAGTGAACATGACCCACCCTCACCACTGGTGCTTTCTTTTGCCAGAAACCCACACACTCAGCCCAAGCTGAGACGCGGATGTGCGTCTTATTTGGTTGGCTTTTTTCTCTGGTTTGAGGCATCCTGGCGTAGCGTTGTGGGTTGAGGTGACACACTGCAAATTCTTTTGAACTGCAGGGTCAATGGTTCAAACTCAGCGTAGCGCTGTGGATTGAGACGCCACACTGCAAAGCCTTTTGAACTGCAAGGTCGGTGGTTCAAGCTCACCAGCCGCTCCTCGGAGACCCTACACAGGGTTGCTATGGGTCAGAATTGACTCGACAGCACCTAACAACAAGGAGAGGAGGGCAGAAGTGACTGAAAGAGAGTTAGGACATTAAAGTCATATGTATATTAAGCTACAGATTTTTATTTTTTTATTATTGTTTTTTAATTTTTCTTTCTTCTTCCTCTTTTTCTTCTCCACCCCAGTCTCCTTTTTTGTGATTAGAGACTG
>NW_006408735.1:3651880-3659778 GCF_000296735.1 Chrysochloris asiatica
TAGGGTATACCCTTTGGTCGGTTAATGATGCATGGCGGGGATTGGAACCATGGCAATGAAATGATGTACAGTGGAATAAATATAAAACTAAAGTTCTCCCATGTAAAAAATATTATATAATTCACAATAAAACATGAAAGAAAAAAAAAAAAACAGGTATTTGCAATTAACCAGTCATTGGTGTTGCAAAATTCTATCATGTAATTTCCAGCATAATTTCTATCACCAAGGCTATATTTTCCAACTATTGATCTTTTCTCTTTGTTTCCAAGCTTTTCATTATAATCACCAATAATTATCAATACATCTTGATTGTATGGTTGATCAATTTCAGACTGAATAAGTTGGTAGAATTCTTGAATTTAATCCTCACTGGCTTTAGTTGTTGCTGTGTAAATTTGAATAGTGGTATTAACTGGTCTTCCTCATAGGCATATGGATCGTATCCTATCACAGACAATGTTGTACTTCATGACAGATCTTGATATGTTCTTTTTGATGATGAATGAGATGCCATTCCTCTTCAGTTTGTCATTCCTGGCATAGTCAACCGTGTGACTTTCAGATTTAAAATGGTCAACGCCAGTCCATTTCAACTCACTAATGTCTAAGATATGTACATTTATGCGTTCCATTTCATTTTTGACATCTAATTTTCCTAGATTCACACTTCGTACATTCCATGTTCTGATTATTAATGGATTTTTACAGCTGTTTCTCTTCATTTTGAGTTGTGCACCATCAACAAATGAAGGTCCTGAGGGCGTTACTCCATTCACATCATCACAGTCAGCTCTGCTTTGAGTTGGCAGCTCTTCCCCAGTCATATTTTGGTGTCTTCCAACTTGAGGGGCTCATGTTTCAGCACTATATCTAATAATACTACAGTGTTCGTCATCATGTTTCAAATATTCAGTAATTTGGTACTGACAGTGTTCCACTGCTCTTTATAAGGTTTTCAGTGACTAAATATTTTGGAAGTAATGTATCTCTCCTTCTTCCTAGTAGGTCTTTATCTGGAAGTGCAGCTGAAATATGTCTACTGTGTGTGACCCTGCTGGTATTTAAAAAACCCATGGCATAGATTACAGAATCATAGCAACACACAAGCCACCACTGTATGACAACTGATGATTAGAAAATTAGAAAAGTTATCAGGCTACAATTCAGGATCCAAAATGATCAGGCATGCTGCTCTATGGTCCTTGGCCTCTCAACCTCAAGACCTGTTGACCTCTGCCCTGCTTAAGCAACGTTACAAAGCTTTAGCACTGCTGATTAAAGTACAGAGGACATCTGACTCTGCCATAAACTTCAGCTGAAGCTAACTGGCTCCAGTTCATGAATCAGCAAAACTAGTTTCCTCAATTAAGTGCCTGGAGGCACCCCACCCTGCAAGTGAGCCTGCTGCTTAAAGGTTGGTGTTGTTAAGTGCAGGCAAGTCCATTCCGACCCATAACAACTCTCTTTAGAGTTTCCAAGGAGCAGCTGGTGAGTTTGAACTGCTGACCCAGCTGGTGATCTTGAACCACCAACCCTGTGGTTCAAACAACTTGCAGTCTGGTACACTAACACACAGCACCACACCAGGAAGGTGGTTGAGTTTATTTGCTCCATCAGTCAGGAAGCTCACTGCTCTATCTCCTGCTCTGGCTTTTAGTTTTGTTGCTGTTGTTTCTCTACTATTCCTCTGCAGCTTCTCTGGCATTACAGCTGTCTCCTGGATCAAAGAGGTTTAATATATAGAGATAATGGGGTCCAAAAAGGTGCTCCATTCCTGGATCTTTGCTCCTCATAGTCGTGAGATCTCCCTTCCTGCTTCTGAGATGAAATATTTTATATCCAACAGGATGACAAACTTGACCAATCCCACGTGACAGTTCCAAGTTTTTACTATCACAGTTAACCCTGTTTATAATCACTCAAACTCAATCATATAATCCTACCAGCATCTTCCTTACCTTCTGTTACACTAAGGATGGGGAACCTTTTTTTCCACCAAGGGCCATTTTATATTTGTAACATCATCTCCAAGCCATGCAAAATTATCAACTTAAAAAACATCCTGCTGTATTTGGTCAATCATTTAATTAACTTACAACTAATTTTCTTGCTGTAGGTTAATGTGCTGTACTGCAGAGTCAGTTTGAACCACAAGGACAGCAATTCAAACTCATCAATCCCTCCTTGGAAACCCTATACAGGGTCGCTGTAATAGTCGGGTTGGTTAACCGACTTGAGGACACTTAACAACAACAAAAACAACAATGTGATGGGAGGAGTCCTGGTGTGACACTGTAAGATAAGTACTCAACCACAAGGTAGGTTTGAACCCAAAGGTCAGCAGTTCAAACTCACCAGGCACTCCTTGGAAACCCTATATGGGTCGTTATGGGTCAGAACTGACTCAATGGTGCTTAACAACAAATTGTGATGGTTGGAACTTGGAACTGTGGTTTCCTTGACAGGGTCAGACCAAATAATTTCAAGAACCTTATATGGCCCCTGTGGAGTTTTGGTGTGGAACTGTGAGTTGATGAGTTAGACAGCAAGGTCATTTGAACCACAAGATAGGCAGTGCCTCCCTCACCACGCACTCCTCAGAAATCCTATACAGGGTCACTGTGAGTTGGAACTGACTCGACGACACTTACAAACAACAACAACAACATATGGCCCACAGGCCAGATGTTTCCCTATTTGTCTTTCACAATCCCATTAGGAAAAGAGGAAATTCACCCAATCTGCTTGATCTCAGTCAAATGCCTTGTTAGGAGTTACAAATACTAGGGATAGAAAATCTATATCAAGTAAATTGCTGCATCAAAAATGACAATAGTCCATTTTTCATGTGAAAATGTAGATAGGATTTCTTTAGAAATATATTTCATATTATTATTTTTGAACATGAAGCATTTATTTGATGTTCTGAAATTCTAAAATAGCACAATTATTAAAGATCGAAATGAACAGTTATGTAAATCAAGGTTACTTTACTGTAATATTGAAAATGTTATATAAATTTAATCAAATAAGACTTATTAATTAAATATAAGTATTTGTCAATTCTAATGGAATATACAATCTATTTTTACAAGTGCTGAACTGTAAGGAAAAGCATAGCTCTTTATTTTTACATAAAATGTTCAAAACGCTCACAAGGTATTTCATACATTACTTACTGTTTATGAAATTTGAATATACATTATTTGACTGAATCTAAATTATTTAAACTCTTTTATAGTAAATTGGGAAACCAATTGTTGTTGTTGCTGTTTGCCATTGAGTTGGTTCTCACTCATACCAGCCCTACATAGGTTTTGCAAGGAACTTCTAATGAATTTGAACTGCCAAGCTTGCGGTTCAAACTAGTGTCGTGGTTAAGTGCTTATGATACAGCAACGCATGGGAACTCCAATAGAAGAGGGATATTAACAAAATTTGTTTGTTGTTTTTGCTGTTAGGTGTCAGTGAGTTGGTACCAATTCATACCAACCCAATGCACAACAGAACAAAACACTGCCAGATACTGGGCCAATCTCAAAATCATTGCTACACTTGAACCCATAGCTACTGCCACTGTGTCAAACCATTTCATTGGGTGTCTTCCTCTTTTTCACTAACCCTCACTTTACCAAAGTATGATGTCCTTCTCCAGAGACTGGTCCCTCCTTATAACATGCACTAAAGATGAGAGATGAAGTCTGGTCATCCTGGCTTCCCAGGAACATTCTGACTGTACTTATTCCAACACAGATTTCTTTATTCTTTTGGCAGTCCTTAGTACTTTTAATACCTCCAACATCATGACTCAAATGCATCAGTTCACTCAGCTTGAGAAATACTGAGCATGCTCTTCCTTTTTGGTTTTCTACTCCAAGTCTTTGTACATTTCATTATAATATTTAACTTTGTCTTCTCCAGCTGCCCTTTGGTCTTGCAAAATTCTATCATGTGATCTCGAACATCATTTCCAACAGCAAGACCATATTTTCCAGTTGCTGATCCTTCCTCTTTGTTTCCAACCTTTGCATTCTAATTGCCAGTTATTATCAGTACATTTTGATTGCCTACTTGATCAATATCAGACTGCAGAAATTGGCTGTTGTTGTTGGTGTTGTTAAGTGCTGTTGAGTTGATTCCAACCCATAGTAACACTGTGTAGGGTTTCCAAGGAATAGCTGATGAGCTTGAACCACTGACCTTGCAATTCAAATGACTTTATGGTCTAACTCATTAGCCCACAGCGCCACACCAGGACTTCGCAGAAGTTGGTAGGATTCTTGAATTTCATCATCACTGGTTTTTGTGGTTGGTGCGTAAATTTGAGTAATATTTGTATTAACTGGTCGTCCTTGTAGGCATATGTATATTATACTATCACAGACAGCATTAGACTTCAAAATAGATGTTAAAATGTTCTTTCTGATGATGAATACAAAATGCCATTCCTCCTCAATTTTTCATTACAGGCATAGTAAAACATGTGATTGTCAGATTTAAAATGGCCAATACCAGTCCACTTCAGCTCACTCAGATATCGATGGCTATGCATTCCATTTCATTTTTTACAACTTCCAATTTTTCTAGATTCATACTTCATGTATTTCATGTTCCAATTATTAATGCATGCTTACAGCTGTTTTCTTCCCCCCATTTTGAGTTGTCCCTGATCAGCAAACAAATGTCCTGAAAGCTCACTCCATTCACATCATCATGGTCAGCTCTACTTTAGGAAGCAGTTCTCCTCCAGTAATTTTTTTGAGTGCCCTCCAACCTTAGGGGCTCATCCTCTGGCATTATATCTGTCAATATTCTCATGTTATTCATCATATTTCAATATTGAATATTGTGGTGTTATTTTACAGCATTCTGCTGCTATTCATAAGGTTTTCAGTCACTAAATATTCAGAAATATTCCTTCTCTCCTTCCTCTGTTTTAGATTAGCTGAAACCTGTCCACAATGGGTAGCTCTGATGGTACATAAAATATTGATGGCATAGTTTCTAGAATCACAGCTACATGCGAGCCACCACAGTACAGCAAACTGACAGATGAGTGGTTGTTGTTGTTAAGTGCTGTCGAGTCGATTACCACCCATAGCGACCCTGTATAGTGTTTCCAAGAAGCAGCTGGTGAGCTTGAACCACCGACCTGGCAGTTCAAACCACTTTGCAGTCTGACACATTAGCCCACAGCACCACACCAAGACTCCAGATGAGTGGTGGAACAAAATATAGAGGTTTGCTATATTCAGAAGGAGTCCTGGTGTGGTGCTGTGGGTTAATGCACCAGACTGCAAAGCCATTTGAACTGCAAGGTCGGTGATTCAAGCTCACCAGTCATTCCTCAAAAACCCTATACAGGGTTGCTATGGGTCAGAATCGACTCAACGGCACTTAACAACAATGACAACAACATATTCTGAAATCAACTCAAGGGCAACGAGTTTGGCAGTGGGGTGAATCATATTCTGCTTTTCTAAATAATCCACTGAGAAGAACAAATAAATCTGTGTTGGAAGAACACAACCAGAATGCTCCTTGGAAACCAGGATATTCAGACTTTGTCTCTGAGACTTTGGACATATTGTCAGGATGGACCAGTCCCTGGAGAAGGATAATATGCTAGGTAAAGTGGAAGGCTAATGGAAAAAGAGGAAGAACTCCAATGAGATGGACTGGCACTATGGCAATGGGAAAAAAACTTAACAACAATTGTGAGGCTAGTGCAGGACTGGGCAGTGTTTCATCCTGTTATACCTAAGTCAGAATCGACTCAATGGCATTGTTGCTAGAATCACAGCTACATGCAACAAAAAGTAGGTCTTAATTTTTTCACTCACCTTTTTTTTCACCCTTTCAGAAGTTACTTTGCAGTATAAATCTGCTTTTCTTACATGGTTTTCAATTTTATTTTAAATTAGCTAAATTAGTTTTTTCTTTCACCATATTGCTGTTTAAAAGTGAAATCTATTTTATTACCTGCATTTATTTAAATTTATTCATTATGTCCCTACCAAAAACAATATTAAATAATTTAGCAGATAATTCTATTTCATAAATAGGTAAAAATTCCTTTTAGCTTTTCCTAAGAAAAGAAATCTCTATTTATTCAGAAGAAATCTCTAATACTGCAATGGGCAACTATTACAATCATTATCCAACTAGATTTGTAAAGGATTCTAGCATAAAGTTTAAAAGCAAAAGAAAATAAAGTTATTCTTAATCTACTCCCTTGACCTGAAAGAAATTTCTGGCAGCAAGGCAACCAACAATGGTTTTTAAGAACTTCAATTTCTGGAAATGTGTTTGAATCAGTCTTCATAGACAATTTAAGTGCATTATTATGTTTCATTTTGTTTTATACCTCTATTAACTTATGTAGCAACAGAGGTATGAGGAGGTGAAATGGAGAAATTGGAAAATAGTATCAGTTTGTCTTCTAATACTTTTTGCTTTGGCAGTTATTTATTCTATGACCATTGTTTACTCTTAAAAAAATAGCAGAGTAGATAGTGATGAGCAAGGCGGATTTATGTCACCACACTCTTCAAGAACTGCATCTAGAGTATAAATGTGTACTTGTTTCTCATTTTAAAAAATATTAATATAATTACATTTTTATCCATGTAATAACCTTTGTATATGCAAACAGAAATGCAGCTACATATTATTAGCTGTCAAGCTATGTTTCCTTCTTTCCTGGTCCCTTGAAAGCGGCATCTGACATTTAAATTCACATATATTGCACATCTACTAACTGCAAGTATATTACCGCAAGTTAAAATTAATAACTCTTACTTATCAAACTGCCTTTATACACTTCTAAGCACGTTCCAGAGGATTCTTCTCTTTGATGCAGAAGTCTGTCCTGATATGTATTAACTGGCACAATGGAATAAACGTGACACTGTAGGATAAGCACTGGACTATTAACCTTAAGGTCAGTGGGTCAAACTCACCAGCCATTCCATGAAGCCATACATAGGATCTCTATGAGTCAGAACCGACTCAAAGGCACTTAACAACAACAATAAAAGGACAGCTTGTAGCGAAACATCCAGAAGATTTTTAGCTATAACCTGTGTAATTCAAATCCTTGCTTTGCCACAAAGTAACTGATCAGTTTCAAGTCCTGATTTCTAATTTATTACTTATAGATGAGAACAATACTTTTTGATTTAAATATTAGAATACATCTAACTAGCCCCAATTACCCTTATGGCCACTGTATTATTAGTAACAATGATTTAACATTGAATATTTATTGTAGAAATAAAACTTTACTCTATGATTATCAATGAAGAGTTCAGGTAGGAGTCTGTGGATACATAGGATTGGGAATTAGAGGGGAAAATAGCAATACAGGGAGCATCAGCAAGGCAATGTTCTCATACCAACTGAGAAATGAAACACTTAGGAGAAATTTACCAGAATACCATTCACATACACAGATCCGTCTCTCATCCCAAATTGTCTCATGTAGTCCACACGACAGCAGTAACATTGAAGAGAAACTTGCCTCAGCAAGCTCTACTCTGTCCTCTATATAGAAGACAAGCTTTCTTTTTAAAAACAAACTAAATCATTATTCCCCTCCATAAAATTTTTTCATTGCTTTACATCACAGCTAAAGAAAATGCAAACTCCTTCCCCTAGCCTCTGAGGTACTATGTGGTTTAGCCCCTCACTTTCCTCTCTCTAACACCTCTTTTGCCCCCTCTCAGTAGAATCTAACCACATGTGAGTTTATTACAGTTCTTCAAACACATCAAGCTGGTTCCTTCAGAGTCTCTGTATACTTTGCCTGGAATTTTCTGTACAGATACACAGGTGCCATTTTGTCATTCAGATCTCAGCTAAAAGGTCATCTCCACAGCGAAGCATTCTTCTTT
>NW_006408735.1:3660287-3667766 GCF_000296735.1 Chrysochloris asiatica
GGCTTGTTTGTTATCTGTTTCTCACCATGAGAAGTGAGATATGCCTGCCTACTTTATTGCTGCATCTTCAGGACCAAGCATAATACTTCATCATGAAAAATGCAAGTTATAGCAAGGAGTGAATGAGTGTAATTCATCATGGGTAACTTTTTTTTTTTTTTTTTTCAAATTCCATTGTATGGAGAGGTACAAAGCATGTTGATGATTCACTTCAAGTAATTAAAATGCATTAAGGCAAGTTATGCCTTTTATGTTTGCATTCATTTGTTTCTTCTCTGGGCAAATTTTAACAGTAATATATTTGAACTGATTATTTATATTTTCATGTTTGGGGAATTTCTAACACTTTTAGAAATCCACACCCAGGTATTTGAATCTATTTATTAAGTATATATTTTTCTAAAAGTGTACAAATACTGAAGATATTGCTGCAAGGGAAGTGTAAATAATTACAATAAACAACCACCAAAATCACCCTATATTGAGTGGTAACCCAGCCCCAGGTAACCACTGATCTGTTTTCTACAACCATCATTTTGCCTTTTCTAAATGCATATAACTAGAAACTTTATTTTTATATTTTTATAAAAAGGACATACTTATAGTATGTCCTTTTTGTATATAATTTAATTTCTTTAACTTAAAAATTTTTTTAGAGTTATTTGAGTTGTCGCCTATATTTATGTGCTATTATTTGCTTTTTTTTAATCTAGAGTATGGATGTACCAGCATTTATTGTCTTTTCACCAACTGATAAATATTAGGGTTGTTCCCAGTTTGATGTTATTATTAATAAAGCTACTATGAACATTAAAAAAAAATTTTTTTTTGAGAATTATGTTTTCACTGGTAGAAAACAACACTACAACTCATATAACTTTAGGAGAAAGGTGTCTTATTACAAAACCTATAACCCACTTCCTTTGTGGTATTAGCTACAAAGGTCTTGATTTCAGCACACATGTGTAACACTCTTTAGTTCACTAATCCTATCTTTTAAATAGAACAGATTTTAAACTCTGTAGTTATGATTGGGTACACTTTCTTTTGTTATCCCTTGTTTGATTATCTTAAATTGGGGTTACTGTAACAACTGAAAACATAACATGATAGGATCTGTGTTCTTACAGGCCGGGACTGTTTAATTTAACTAGATGACTTTGACACATCATTTTAATGCTTTGAAGCAAGAAGGGCAAGTGGAGACTTTTTTAAAAAACTAGAAGTTCACTTGTAGTAATAATGTGAAGAAGAAATTTTTTTGATTATTTCTTCCTTTAGGCCTGTCTATCCTCATGTCATCACATTCTCAGGAAGAAGGATTGGCTGAAAGCTGGCTCCAACTAAATCCTTTTTAGTGCTATTTTACTGAAGGACTGGAAAGTGACAGTTCCTATCAAGCAGCTGTTTTTTCCTTTCCTCGCCAGACTCAAGGGCAATCATATTAAACTGAGAAAAACCACAACTCAATCGTTTGCCTTCCACTTAATTTTTCATACAAATTTAAGGTCAGGTTGTGGCATAGTAACGAGGAAGGCTCTTGTAAGAGAGAAAAAAGCTCCACGATTGTGTAGTTACTCTGAACATTTTCATCATGTTTCCTGACAAGAGTATTTTAATGATGGGATTCTGTTCAATGGTGTATTTTGAAGACTATACTAAGTCTTATAATAGAATTCATTTTTAATTTCTGTGGGCTGTAAAGTTTGTCGATAAGTGCAGTTTTAAATTATGATTTTCTTTTAGAAACAACTTCACTAATTATAATAAAATAACCTATTATACACAACTTATTTATAGGCATTTCTTCTTAAATAGAGAAAGAACTGTATGTTCTGAAATTTCCATTTTAGAAGCAAGCTCTTGAGCCATTCCCTATTTTGACACTTCCAATTTTGGTTGAACACATGATTACTATTTTGAAACAATTGAATTAAAATGTTCTTTAAAGAATATATTTTTTCCTCAGGAAATGTTCAGTACTTGTTTACATTTTTGATAGAAGCTAGAATACTCTGATTTTTTTTTTTTAACTTGATAACTTGCTTTTCAATTTCTCACTCAGAGGGAAATGTAAATATTAACTATATTTGTTATGATTTAGCTCTTCAAGTTTTCTTTTGGTTAACATCTTCTATGAATTGACTATGTGATGTCTGATAGAGTCCTGAACTTTATGTTTTTCTGATGACTAGATCTGCCCTTCAGTAACATTTGCTCATCATCAATATTCTATGAGTGAGGTGCCATTTCATTGGAAGAAACAGATTGAAAACTTGTGTCTCTTATTTTGTCACATCTGGGTGAAACTCCCAATGCAATTGTTTTTACTTTCCTTTAATCTTAGGAAGAAATGTTAAAATTGAAGAACTGACCCTATGTTCAAAGTAATTGTCAGAAACAGTGATGTCATAGGCTTCTGTTTCTAATAAATCCTCACAAAGCACAGAACATCATTAACCATAAATGACTGCAGATTTCCTAGATCATGGCATTGCAGTGGGACCAGGACATTTTTAAAGGTCTTATAAATTTAAGCAGACAACAGCCTCATGACATTGCATAAAACCTGAATTGCGATGAAAAGATGAAACAACAGTTGAAAGCATTAAAATACTTTAAAACTGAAGATAGTTTTATTGCATTTAAATAAAACATACATCTAATTTTCAAACACTTTCTGTTTTTACATTTCACTGACATATCAATCAATTAGCAACTATTTATTGAGTGACTACAGCATGTTCAGCACCATTCAGCACTGCGGGGGATATATGAGAAATGTATTCATTCATGAAACGTTCCATTGAGCATCTAAAGTCAAGACTCTGTCTTGAGTGCTTTAAAAGATAAAGAAGATAGAATTCCTTCCTTTCAAGATACCTATATCCTATTAGATTGACAAGTTTTTTACACATAAAAACTTAGGAAAAAATATCTGATAAGTGAAACATACTGAAGTTCAGAACTGCCCTTAGGCTTTTATATTTAGGGAATTTTTTTTATTGTGTTGAGAATTTACTTGGGTATAAAAGAACAGGTAAAATTTAGATAAGAAGAGAATAACAGAAGAGCTTGGAGAAATCATCTGGTGTGGCGCTATGGGTTAATGCGATGGACTACAAAGCTGTTTGAACTGCAAGGTTGACAGTTCAAACTTAGCCCAGCTGCTCTTGGAAATCCTATACAGGGTCTCTATGGATAGGAACTGACTCGATGGCACTTAAAAACAGCAACAGCACTGGCACTGTAGGATAAGTGCTCAACCACAAGGTCAGTTTGAACTGATCAGCAGTTCAAACTCATCATCCACTCCTTGGAAACCCTATTCAGGGTCGCTATGGGTAAGAAACGACTCGATGGCACTTAACAACAACAACAACAGGGACAGACATATAAAAGAAGTGAATTGGTCAGTTTTCTGAAAGTAGTTTATATAAAAAATTTTAAAAAGTTTGACCTAAGTACATCAGCAATTTTATTTCTAGAGTGATTCATCTAAGTTTCAATAAAGTAATTAAGCACTATGTGTAAGACACTTGGCTAGACTGGCTACACTCCACAGGAGTTAAGGATAGAAGAGATAGAGTATGTGTACTCAAGGTACTTTTAAATCAAGAATTGGGAGAAATACACAAAGAAATCTGATAACTATTAGAAAGAAATATAAAGATAGTTCTATGGCTACTTAAGGAACTCTGGTACCATAGTGGTTATGAATCAGCTGCGAAATGCAAGGTCGGCAGTTCAAAACTACCAGCTGTTCCACGGGAGAAAGATGAGGCTTTCTGCTCCGGTAAAGATTTGCAGCCTCTGAAACCCTGTGCAGGGTTGCTATGAGTGGGAACCAACTCCACAGTAGTAAACAACAACATGGCTATTTAGGGCAGAATTAAGTCATATGGGACTAGACAGGTAATGGAAGTTTTCATCCAAGTTAAATATTGAGTGTATAGGGAATGATAGGCAGAAATAGGTTTTGAGGTCATTCCATGTGGAAGAGAGTCCTGGTATGGCACTGTAGAATAATCACCCCACTGCTAACTCCCAGGTTAGTAGTTCAAATTCACAAGCCATGTCTTGGAAACCCTATACAGAGTTGCTGTGAGTTAGAACAGTCAATAGCACTTAACAACAACATGTGGAAGAAGCTATGCTGGAGCAGGGAGTAGAAATTAAAGATATATTCATGTACTATAACACATTTGGTTTAATTGGAATGTTATGTATTTGGAAAGGCAGTGCTAGATATAGAACTATATACAGTACAGTGGGCTGCTGGTCAATGTCTAAAAACCAGTTCTCTAAAAATATATATGTCTGTCTGTATGATGAGTTCTGATATGGCACTGTAGGGTAAGCACCAGAATGCAAGGTCAGTTTGAACTACAAGGTCAGCGGATCAAACTGACCAGCCACTCCTCAAAAACCTTATACTGGGTTGTTTTATATATAAATATGTTTTATTATGTGTGTGTGTGTGTGTGTGTGTGTGTAGCATCCTGGTATGATGCTATTGATTAGTGTGTTGGACTGCAAAGTTAGTTTGAACATTAAGATCAGTGGTTCAAGCTCATCAGCTGTTTTTCAGAAACCCTATACAGAGTCAATATGGGTCAGAACCGACTTGACCCTGGTGGATTAGGCATTGGACTGCTAACCTCAAGGTCAACAGTTCTAACCAAGCAGTCATTCCACAGGAGAAAAAGGAGAGTGTATGCTCCTGTAAAGATTTATAGTTTAGCAAACCATATTTAGGGGTTTTCTGAATCAGAATTGACCCAATGGCAGTGAGTTTGGTTTTGAGTATATATATGGTGCATGGTGCACTGGATATGTAGTGCATGGTGCACTGAACAAGGTCAGTGGTTCAAAATCACTAGTCATTCCTTGGAAACCCTATACAGGGTCGCTATGAGTTGAACCTGACTCAATGATACTAAACAACAAACATAGTAAATTTTGCTTGTATAAATAATGTATTAATTCTTAGAAGATTCATACAGCAACTCAATTTGCATAGATAACTTTCATCGATTTTTGCTTCATTGTTAGAGCCAAAGTCAAGTTGTAATTTATGATACTACATGAATATTGACTGATATTTTTGTTAACACTAGTGATAAAAGTAAAACAATGAAAACATATGCTGAAACTTAGCTCACTCATCAATATAAACAACTTCTTTATTGAATGGGATAATAATCTTTGAATCCTATAAAATACTACCTTAATTCGTTATGATATTTAAAAGCTAAAGATATGATATGTTTAAGATTGATATGTATTAAGTTCTTTATGTTGTTAAGTTCCATTGAGTCAGTTCCAACTCATAGTGACCCTACATAGCATTTCCAAGGAGTGGCTTGTGATGTTAAACTGGTGATCTGTGGTTCAAACCTATTTTGCAGTCCAGTGTTTGTCCTACAGCATCACATCAGGACTAATAGATGTTTCTAATGTCAAGCTATCTTTGCCTTTCTGTAAAAAAAAAAAAACGTTTTGTATAGTATTTTTAAATTACTCTTGAATTGAGCTAATAATTACTTTATGTAGAATTATTTCATTTATATTGATCATTGAAGCAGGCCAGTAATGTTACTTTTTTGTACTGCTTGATCATGTTTTACAATCAAGATAGCAGTGACATCAGAAAATGTATACTGCAGATTTCCTTATTACCTATTCCCTGGAAAAACTTGCCTAAGAAATATATCCACTATTACTTGGGATTTTTATATACTACAGCTACGAAACCCCCTGATTATTAGATTATCCATTAACTATTATAACTCCTGATGTGACATTGTAGGATCAGCACTGGAATGCGAACCACAAGATCAAGAGTTCAGACCTATCAACTATTCCTTGGAAACCCTACACATACATGGTCACTATGAGTTGAAATCTACTCTACTGTACTTAACAACAACTTTATTAATGCTAAAAAGCTAATTTTTTTCTAGAAATGTATTTCTTTATGGTTTTCAAATTCCTTGTGTATGGCTATGAAAATTATTCATTTTATAATTTTTAAATATGTTATATCTTTTATTCTTTCCTCTTTTTTATATATTCTTCATTTTAATTGCTTAGAGTCTCCCTCTCTCTCTTTTTCTTGATAAAGCTTGACATGGCTATTTTGTTCATTATTGAAAGAATCAGTTCTTTATTCTCTTACTATCCTCTTATTTTTTGGGGTGTTTTTGTCCTTCTTCATTTTAGTTATTTTCTGACTTCTGATCTCTTTGTTTCTTTCATTCCAGATTTTTCAAACTCAATAGTGACCTAGTATAGGATTTCCAAGGAGTGGCTAGTGAGTCTGAACTACAGACCTTGCGGTCCAGTATTACCAGGCTACATATATATAAATCCCTATAAGAATTATTTTAATAGCTTTTACAGATGATTTTAAGTATCTTTCTTCCAACACAGATCTGTTTGTTATTTGTGGCAGCCTATGGTAAGGAGCTCTGGTAGCGTAGTGGTTACGAATCGGGGTGTGAACCTCAGGGTTAGCAGTTCGAAACTACCAGCTGTTCCGAGGGAGAAAGATGAGGCTTTCTGCTCCCATAAAGATTTACAGCCTCGGAAACACTGTACAGGGTCGCTATGAGTCGGTTCCGACTCCACGGCACATAACAACAACAACAACAACATATATATATGATATTTGAATACTGTTTTTGCTGTTGTTAAGTGCCATTGAGTTGATTCTGACTCATAGTGACCTTGAATAGGGTTTCTGAGGTGTGGCTGGTGAATTTGAACAGTTGACCTTGCAGTTCAAACCGACCTTGCAGTCCAGTGCATTATCCCATAGCATACATATGGAGTCCTGGTGTGGCTCTGTGGGTTAATGCGCCAGGCTGAAAAGCCATTTGAACTGCAAGGTCAGCAATTCAAGCTCACCAGCTGCTCCTTGGAAACCCTATACAGGGTCACTATGGGTCAGAACCGACTCAACGGCACTTAACAACAACAACAAATATATATATAGTGAGATCTAACAGCAATCTACAATTCCCTTTAAAAAGGAAGTAGTGTGACTACATAAATTGTTTGCATTATTTTTTCTTGTCTCATACTATGGTGTGCAATTCACATTTCCCCACTAGAGGAAAAGCATTATTTCTTCATATTCTTCAGTTGTTGACAATTTACAGCTCTCACTTGAAGTTTTTCTTTCTTGAAATTGCTCTCAGTTGAAGAGAGCCTCACAAAAGGTTATGCCTCTCAGCCAATAACCAATGACTAGTAAATATGGATATTTAAAGGCCTTATTTCAAGGCTGGACACTTTTAAAGAGCCATCATCCCCACAGAGCACACTATGAACTGAGACCTTTCATACAACTCTAAAGCAATTAAGTCCTGCCTCTTCCCAGTCTTACTTCCCTCATCCCTTCATAGGTGCTGCTCATGAGAGTACTCACCAAGTAATTCTTGTTATTAAGTGCCATTGAGTCATTTCCACTGA
>NW_006408735.1:3667866-3675489 GCF_000296735.1 Chrysochloris asiatica
GAACCGACTCCACGGCACATAACAACAACAACAACATGGTACTCTCAATATTCTCCTCCAACACCATAACTCAAATGCATCAATTTTTCTGTGGTCTTCCTTATTCACTGTACAACTTTAGCATACATATAAGGTTATTGAAAATATCAGGGCTTGGATCAGGCATACCTTAGTCCTCAAACTGACATCTTTACTCTTCAACACTTTAAAAAAGTTTTGTACAGCAGATTTGCCTATAGCAATACACAGTCTGATATCTTGATAAATTTAAACTTTTCTCCATTGATAAGAATGTTGCATATTAGTTCAGTGGTGAGGATTTTTGCTTTCTTTACATTGATATAAAATCCATATCAAAGGCTGTGATCTTTGATCTTCATCAGTAAATGCTTTAAGCCCTCTTCAATTTCAGCAAGCAAGATTGTGCATATCGCAGGTTGTTAATGAGTCTTCCTCTAATCCTGATTCCATGTTTTTCTTCCTATAACCCAGCTTCTCGGACTATTTGCTCAGCATACAGGTTGATTAAGTATGGTGAAAGAATACAACCTTGGTGCATACCTTTTCTAATTTTAAACCACTGGGTGTTCCTTTGTTCTGTTTGAAAAACTGCTTCTTGGTCTATGTACATTTTGCTAAAGGTCATTTAGTAATATGCTTTTAAACCTGTAGGTATATGTCTTTTTTAATTATCCATTTTGATGCAAAGAACCTAATCTGTAGTATATTTGTTCTTTGGAGTTTATTTAGCATTGATCTGTGGCCTACAATTTAATGAAATTTTATGAATGCTCCATGCATTCTTTAAAATTAGTTGTAGTCAGTCCTTGTAGAGTGTTAAGTTTATTAGTTGAATTTACAATTAAATTATACAATCTTCTATGCTAGTGTAAAGGAGCTCTGGTAGCATTGTGGTTGCGAATCAGGCTGCAAACCTTAAGGTTAGCAGTTTGAAATTACCAGCTGTTCCACGGAGGAAAGATGAGGCTTTCTGCTCTTGTAAAGATTTGCAGCCTCGGAAACCCTGTGTAGGATCACTATGAGTTGGAACCGACTCCACGGTACTTAACAACAACATGCTAGTTTAAGTCAAAAAGGATTGCTAATAGGGTTCCAGTTCATACATTTATTGGTTTATTTCAAACAAAACTTGTTTTGAACATGTCTCTTTGATTAGTGGATGGCTATAAACAAGATCTCTTAGTAGCACTTGTCATAATTTTATTAAGATGCCTTTCAAAAAATTAAAACAGTTGCTCCTGGGGGGTTCTGGTAGGCCAGAAGGTCAGAAGATGATCATGGGAGCTTATTATGAAGAACTATTATTAAGAACATTGAAAATTGCATTGAGGAGAGAAATGTCAGGAAAGTTGCACTCTGGAAATTTTTTCATGACAACAATGCACTTTCCCAAGGCTGTCTTTTGAAAATTTCATTGGGAAACCTTATGTCATCCATCCTACAACCCTGATCTTGACCCTTTAGACTTCTTTTTGTTCCCCAAACTCAAAGAAACTTTAAAAGGAACACAGATTGAGTCCCTCCATGTGTCAAAACTGCTTTTTTGTTGTAGGGTAAATTGAAGCATGCATAATTCTTTGGGAGAAGGATTAGAGAGAGGTGGGAAGACTACCTTCAGGAGTTTATAGAACTTGTCAAGAAACAATAGCTTCAAATTGTAATATTTTGTGCAATAAAAGTTTCTATCATAACAATATTTTCTTTATTACCCTCTTACTATTATTTGCCTTTTCCCCAATTTCCAAGATATGTATAATTTTTCAAATAATAATTTGTCTTTGAAGTTGTAAGTAGCATGTAAAGAAAAAATAAATAATATCAGTGTGGAGATTCATATAACTATTATTCATATATCTGAAGTCCTGATGTGGCGCTATGGAATAATGCACTGGACTGCAAGGTCAGTTTGAACTGCAAGGTCAGCTATTCAAATTCACCATCCACTCCTCAGAAACCCTATTCAGGGTCGCTATGAGTCAGAATCAACTCAATGGCACTTAACAATATGTATATGTATATATTGTTGTCAAGTGCCATTGAGTTGGTTCAGACTCATAATAGCCCTGTATAGGGTTTCCACAGAGTGACTAGTGGGTTTGAACCACTAACATTTCAGTCAGCAGTCCAGTACTTACCCTACAGCACCACATCAGGAGTCTGTCTATATATATATATATGATATTTGAATACTGTTTTTGCTGTTGTTAAGTGCCATTGAGTTGATTCTGACTCATAACGACCTTGAATAGGGTTTCTGAGGTGTGGCTGGTGAATTTGAACAGCTGACCTTGCAGTTCAAACCGACCTTGCAGTCCAGTGCATTATCCCATAGCATACATATGGAGTCCTGGTGTGGCTCTGTGGGTTAATGCGCCAAGCTGCAAAGCCATTTGAACTGCAAGGTCAGCAGTTCAAGCTCACCAGCTGCTCCTTGGAAACCCTACACAGGGTCACTATGGGTCAGAACCAACTCAGCGGCACTTAACAACAACAACAAATATATATATAGTGAGATCTAACAGCAATCTACAATTCCCTTTAAAAAGGAAGTAGTGTGACTACATAAATTGTTTGCATTATTTTTTCTTGTCTCATACTATGGTGTGCAATTCACATTTCCCCACTAGAGGAAAAGCATTATTTCTTCATATTCTTCAGTTGTTGACAATTTACAGCTCTCACTTGAAGTTTTTCTTTCTTGAAATTGCTCTCAGTTGAAGAGAGCCTCACAAAAGGTTATGCCTCTCAGCCAATAACCAATGACTAGTAAATATGGATATTTAAAGGCCTTATTTCAAGGCTGGACACTTTTAAAGAGCCATCATCCCCACAGAGCACACTATGAACTGAGACCTTTCATACAACTCTAAAGCAATTAAGTCCTGCCTCTTCCCAGTCTTACTTCCCTCATCCCTTCATAGGTGCTGCTCATGAGAGTACTCACCAAGTAATTCTTGTTATTAAGTGCCATTGAGTCATTTCCACTGACCTTGCAGTTCCAACTGATCCTAAGGTAGAGTGCTTATCCTATGATGACACACCAGGACTCCTCCAAGCAATGACCTACACACAAATCTCCATCCAACAGTCTCTTAATCTAAGATAACTCAACCTTAGGCAATGTTGTGATAATGAATGATTTAATAAATACATTCACATATGCCAAATGGAATGATTATCCATATAATGTGAAACTTAACACATTGTTCTAGGTAGTGTCATCTCGTAAAGGACACATATGAAGCAAAGCAATGTAATAAGATTGGAAAATACTATTTAAAAATAAGGGATTTGAATGGTGGATTAGGGAGACGTGTGGTACAAAACTCTACCAGCAACAACACAAAATACTGGATGAAGCAAGTTCAGGGGACGTTCACAGAACTCTGAACCACATCTAAAGGAAGATTAAGAAAGTTTGAAGGTGTACAGCCAGTGAATTTGTAGCAGAAGCAAGAAACATTGTTTTCTGATCCACGGCAGTTAGCAAGCTCCTAGCATGGCCATCTTGCGTGAGACGGGGCGGGAAAAGGGTCAGAAAGTTGTTCTGACCACAGACATGTGATGATCCTTGGAGATAAAGGTAGATAAAGGTGTGGACATTTTTTTTTTTTTTTCCTTTCTCTGTTCGTTGGTCTCTCATTGTCTGCGCACCTCCACTCCGGTGATTAGAGGGAGATCATGAATGAGTGGACACCCCCTCGCTCCTGGAGGGTTCTACTACGCATGTGCACAGATCTGCCCAGCAAAGATTTCTGGGCCCAGAATTGCAGAAGTGGGAGGAGTCACCAGGAACTGCTTAAAACAGAGTGGTTTCCCAGAATGGACTAAGCGGGGCAAGAAAGAGACATTAAACGCATACTTATATTTTGCTACTAATTTTTTCTTTTCTTTTTCATTCTTTTCTGTTATGCAATTATAGATTTTAGTACCAAGCTTTTGTTTTTGTTTTTGTTTTTTGGTTCTCCTTTTAGCTTCAGGGAGGTCTTTCTCTACCTACCTGACCCAAAATGAGGCAGCAATTGTTGTCATATAGTAAGGTTGCAATCACAGCCTGTAAAATCCCACCATCCAGGCAAGAGCCAATACCAGCTGCTGTATACCAGCTACTGTACACCAGATAGACAGCCAACACCTGCTATAGCTACTCTGAGTTGAGTAACAAGAAAAGTGAAAAAGGAAGCCAGACCCCTAATCACATGTACCTCAATAAAAATCAACATACATTCATTTAATTACTGAAAACCTAATTATTGAAGATGTCCAAGAAACATTTGACCATTTCAGCACATGTCCAGAAACAGGGTAAAGTAACTGACACAAAGGAGCTAGATGTCAATTTCCAAGGGCAGGCCTTGGAACTGCCTGAGAAGTAATTCAGGAGAATGATACTAAAGTCTATCCAAACTCTCCACAGAGAGTTTAAGAAAAATAAGGAAGAAGTCAGGAAAGTGTTACAGGAACAATCAAATAAGATAGATACAGCACTGGAAACCATTCAAAACCTGCAAAAAGAGGTCCAAACGATTAATAATAAAATGTCAGAAATGGACAATACATTGAAAGGGCAAAGAAGTAGAAATGACGAGATGGAAGCCAGAACCAGCGAGCTGAAAGACAAATCTCTCACTACTGTTAAGATATAAAAGCAGGCAGGAAAAAAAAGAAAGTATAAAAAAATCTGAAGAAAGTCTAAAAATGAGGGATTTGGGAGAGGGAGAACATTTATAATAGATACATAAAAGCTGAAGGCAGAAATGTTTGAAAGGAAAGTAGAAACAAGGGTTTGTTCCTAATAGAGTTAATAATGTTTAGTAACAAAACCTTAGAAAAGATGAAGGAAAAAATACTTCAAAAACACACACAAAATATTAGAGAAGTGGTAATGAAAACTACGTATTAACATACATTAAATAAATCTGAATATTGTCTGTGATATCAGACTGAGTCAAGGAATTTATTTGACTGGCTCCTCATTCTTCATCTTTTAACTTAAATTGCCTTCCTCAGAGATCCCCTGACTATGCAATCAAAAATAGGCTTTCCTGTTATTTTCTACCTCAGCACCCAATAGATTCCTTAATACTAGTTATTACAATTTTTAACACTTTAATTGTTTGTTTTTTCTGCAAGTTACGTTAAGGAAGAACCATTGGGCATCATCTTCCAGGTACCTAAGACTAGACTACACACAAAGAGAATAAAATATGTATTAGAAGGAGACCCTGGAGATATCTGTAGTAACATGCTATGTAGTTCAGCTATATGCAATAGGAATTGAAAAATATAGAGAATGTTTTTTAAATAATCTTTGTTGGACTTACAAGCAGATAACTTCTAGGTCTTCTATATCATCAGCAATAACTATAAATACATATTGTGTTGCTATGTGATAGAAATTAAAATGAATCAAAGAAAAGAATTATACATTATTAAGAACTTACAGTATTGTTAGATCAAAAGATAGATTTGTACTAAAGAAACTGAGGATCATAGACAGAATAAAATCACCTGGACAGATTGATGACTTTCATTCAATAGTTGTTGAGGAGAACTTGAGTTAAGTGTTTTAACAATATGAGCTGTGGGTCATCATCTCCATTCTGAATACATTGAAAGGTAAGGAATGGCAAGTTCCCAGATGGCTTTAATTTGGGTTGGCTCTGAAACACAAATACTGTACTCTCACAGCGAAAAATGACTTTTCAGCATTTCTTTTCCCATGGTGGGTGTGTGTCGGGGAGAGGAGAATGAATTACTGTAAGTCTTTTTAAATTAAGTTCATTTTCACCAAGCTTTTAGCTTCAATTTTTAAAAGGTAAAAATAATTCTACTTGTGTTTAGACAAACATTTTTTATTTCCAATAAATGACATTGAATTTAAGATTTCTTTGAAGTCTCTCCTACTCTCTTTTAAGATTTACTTAAATGAATAGCTGTTTTTAAGCATTACTGAAATACAGTAGCATTAGTTTATAACTTTTAAACTAAATTTTTTGCTCATTCACTCTCAAACTGACAAGATTAAGTCCATAAATTATTCAAGTTTTCTCAGGTATGGACTGGACGATATTTCCTAAAACAGGATTAAGTTTTATTATTATCAACTTAATATTTAAGTTGATCAATAATGTCCTGTCTTTAATATTTAAAGATGACTTGGTTTTTCATGAAAAAGTGCATAAGTAAAAAAATAATTTCAGTTACATATATGAACTAAAGGAGCTCTGGTAGTGTAGTGGTTACAAGTCAGCCTGCTAACCTCAAGGTCAGCAGTTCAAAACTACCAGCCATTCTGCAGAAGAAAGATGAGGTTTATAGTCCCATAAAGATTTACAGCCTAGAAACCCTATACAAGGTCACTATGAGTCAGAACCGATTCCACGGCACATAGCCATCACCCCCACCATAATGAATAGTTATTATTTTTAAATTTAAGAAACAGTTTTTCAATAAAAGATAAATAGTAACTTTTTCTGTTGCAGTATATATGTTGACTTCATTTTGCATATATTTTAAAGATTATTGTTGTTAAGTGCCATCAAGTTTGAACTGCCAGTCTAGTGGTTCACAGTCCAGTGCTGACCCTATGGTCCCACACTAAAGACAGTTTAATTAACTTATACTTTATTATTGCTGGTTTGAGGCTTTCTGCTCCTTAGAACTCCTATACAGGGTTGTTATGGGTCAGAACCAACTCGAAGACACACCACCACCACCGCTACCACCATTGCTGGTTTCCCTATGTCATTCTAATATCAAAGAAAAAAATTCTTTCTTTTATTTACTAAATGCCTGAAAATATTCTTTTAATCAAAAGAATATATTTGAATGATTAATCATATCATGCAAAAATAAAATACTTGTAATCTTTAATTTCATAGCTGTACTTATATTTTCCATGGGACTGTCATAGAAAAATGCAACACATGATCCATAAATATGTCCCGAGAGGTCATTTGATGTCAAAAGAATTTCTGCTAATTAAAGTCAAGAATCTGACTTGTGCTATCTGTAATGAGTGTTGATTTTTTTATATCATACACCCATCCCTTTCCAGCATTTGTAAACTTCTATTCACTCAAATAATTAAAAAGTATCAAAGAGTTTCCTATTATAGGAAGCCAAAGTAGGTATCTGCTTTCTGTCTAGGCAATGAGATTGTGCCAAAAAAAAGTACACAAAATTATGGAAGCAGGGTTTTGGCTACTCACACTTCAACATTCATTTGCTTTTTTGTGTTTTAAACTACAAAAATTAAACTACAATAAAGTGCCTGATGTAGCACTGTAGGATAAGCACTGGAACACAAGCTCTGTTTGAACTGTAAGGTCAGTTCAAACCAACTAACCGCTCCTGGGAAACCCTATACAGGGTTGCTATGAATGAGAACCGATTCACAGCCGTTAACAACACCGGCAAGTGCCTATCCAAACTGTAGCTGTATTTGTCCTCACTCTTGTTAAGTGCTGGTAAGTAGTTTCAACTCATGTTGTTATTGTTGTTGTTAAGTGCCGTCAAGTGGATTCCGACCATAGCGGCCCTGTATAGCGTTTCCAAGGAGCAGCTGGTGAGCTTGAACCACAGACCTTGCAGTTCAAA
>NW_006408735.1:3676041-3677514 GCF_000296735.1 Chrysochloris asiatica
TGGGTGAAGGTTTATCGAGCAGATCAGTTTTGCATTTAACAACTCATCTCCATTTGTTTTCATCTCACTGATTGCAATCCCTACAATGTAAAGCCATTTATCCCACTTTCTCTATTTTTTGCTTCTACTCCTTCTCTTTGAACTTCTCTGAACTTTGTACTTTTGTAAATACTGCCTTTTAATCTCAAATGGTTAAATATTCTAAGGTCTGCATACCATACTACTGTTACTGTTCCCACTATAGACCTGTCTATTGTTTGGCTGAAAAGTGAGTCATGGTGGGAGTTCATTTCTAGACCTGAAGGAGGATTAAAGGTCATCCTCTCAGAAGTTTTACTGTTGTTTATCAGACCAGTAAGGCAAGCCAGGTCAGAGCAAAGGTAAAACAAGAACTTTCGTGCTAAACTGTGGTGCTAAATGACCACCACCAGTGGCATTACTAGGGGTTGTTGTTGTTGTTAGGTGCCACCAAGTTAGTACCCTGTACACAGCGTGGGCGTTAATGACTGCACCAAGAGACACTGTCAAAGGGGATAATACTAAAATGACTATCTCTAAAAATGCTGTACAGTGTTTCAGCAGAAATTTGTTGTGGTTTTTTCTTTTTATGTAAAAATATCCCTGTGGTTTATAATAACAACAAAAATATTTCTCATAAGCCTAGCTTATAAGTATTAATGTACTTACAAGGCTAAAACTATATGCTAACTTATTTTTGCAGTCTAATGTGCTCTGGAGTCCTGGTGTGGTCCTGTGGGTTAGAGCACCAGATCGCAAAACTGTTTGAACTTCAAGATCAGTGGTTCAATCTCACCAGCTGCTCCTTGGAAACCCTATACAGGGTCACTATGGGTCAGAACTGACTTGATAGCACTTAACAATAACAATGTACCCTGGTCAGAGCTGTCATTATTAGTGAATTACAATGACCCTTTGAATTCCATGGGTTCATCTGTACGTGCTACTTGTATGCACTGTAGTTTTAGTTGCTACAAGTGTTTTTATAATCACCGATTTTGCAAAATGTCCTGATGTCATAGGTACAATATTATGGTCATTACTATTTGTGAACCTATACCAATAATTTTTTTGAGAATGAAGCAGTAATTAAAGGTAAAGGAAAATCATCCAAAAAGGTTTGACTCCTGTGGCACTGTATAATAAGTATTGGGCTGCTAATAAGATTCTTTTCATTTTGAGTTGTGCCCCATTACAAATGAAGGTCTACGGGCTTTTCTCCCACTAGTTTTACTCCATTCGATTTATCACGGTCAAATCTATTTTGAGGAGGCAGCTCTTCCCCAGTTGCATTTTGAGTGTCTTCCAACCTGAGGGGCTCAACTAACGGGGCACAACTCAAAATGAAGAGGAGAAGCTGTAAACATCCACTGAAAATCGGAACATGCAATGTACGAAGTATGAATCTGGGAAAATTGGAAGTTGTCAAAAATGAAATAAAATGCATAAACATCA
>NW_006408735.1:3678299-3682218 GCF_000296735.1 Chrysochloris asiatica
GAGATGTATTGGCCAAGTGGCAGCATTGATAGACTCAAGCGTGGCAAGAATAGTGAGGTTGGGCCAGGATCGGGCAGTGTTTCTTTCTGCTGTGTATAAGGTCGCTACGGTCCGGTACCGACTCGATGGCACCTAACAACAATAGGATTCTGCTTACATAAAGATTACAGCTCTGAAAACTCCATGGGTAGTTTTATTCCGTCCTATAGGGTTGCTATGTGGCGCTATGGATTAATGCGACAGACTGAAAAGCCGATGGAACTGCAAGGTAATCATCTACTAATAAGTATTGGTGGCTGCAGTGGTTCAGAACTACCAGCTGCTCCCATAAAGATTTACAGACTCTGAAATACTATGTAGCGTCATTATGAGTAAAAATTTATTCAGTGGCAATAAGTTTGTTTTTTCAGTTCAACAACTAATAATGTAATCCATTATAGAAGGATTTTACAAAACAATTTTGTTAGTATTTATATAACCTAAGAAATATTATATTTAAGCAATTTATAGCTATATTAGGAGTTCTGGTATGACACTGTAGAATAAGCACAAAACCACAAGGGTGGTTGGAACCACAAGGTTGGTGGTTCAAACTCACCAGCCACACCTTGGGAACTCTGCCAGGATTGCTATTAGTCAGAACCAATTGACAGTACTTAGCAACAACACCAATAAATATATTTATCACATATTACTCTATGATGAAAATCTGTGATAAATGTTATTAATGTTTCTGTGATCCGATATGAAATGAGGTCCAAGGGCAGGTAGGAAGGAGGTGATTACCGCAGTGAGTAACATCAATCCTAGTGATGCCATTGATCAGCACTGTGCTTGATCTTTCTACGCAGTAGACCAAGGAACCCACTACCCTCCAGTTGATTCTAACTCATAGCGACCCTATTGTTGTTGTTAAGTTCCATCGAGTTGGTTCTGACCCATGGCAATCCTGTATAGGGTTTCCAAGGAGCAGCTGGTGAGCTTGAACCACCAACCTTGCAGTTCAAATCTCTGGTGCATTAACCCACAGCACCACATAGCAACCCTATAGGACAGAATAAAACTACCCACGGAGTTTTCAGGGCTGTAATCTTTATGTAAGCAGATCATCAGATTTTTTTCTTCTGTTGAGCATGGAGTATTAGTGAGTTTGAACTGCCAACTGCTTAGTTTGTAACTGATCACTTAAACACTGTACCATCTGAACTCCTTTTTTAGACTAGGGAATTAAACAAAATTATGCAAAGGGCTGATAACTTAAATAAATTAGAGAATCAAAAATACCTAGAAGAACAAGAAGCCAAGATTATGGTATTTGGAAGTGATTTGGACCCTTTTCTCATCTCCTTCCTATAGGAATCATCTACTAATAATAGCTTATGCAAGAGCATACATCTCTCTTACATGCAAATATTTGTTAAGAAATTTTTAATTGTTAATCTTACAGAGAAAAATTAAAGCGTTACAAAGCTCTGTTAAAAAAAAAATCACTACAAAAATTTCCTTAGAGATGGGAAATTTAGACATTGGCTACCCAAAATGGGGTGGCTACAAAGGCACAAGGTGACTGGCTTACAAGTTTTCAAGAAGGAGCTTAGTTTCAGAGGGTGCAGGGGAAGATAGAATCTCCACTGAGTGATTTCCAACTTGTGTATAGACAGGGCTGGTAAAAGGAGATGGGGATAAGACTCTTGTGGTTCAATAGTGAATAACTGGCACCAGGACTGATTGTGAATGTTGCAAATATAAAAGTAGACATTTTGTAACAAAAGGAAGAAAATGGGAGATCTTGCAGTCCAGGAGCAGAGGACCCTGGAACTATAAAGGGAGAAAAGCGGAGTGTGGGACACTATTCAGAGAAGCAGCGACGCCAGAGATGGAGGCAGAGACAGTGATGTGGAGAGATGGAATAGCTGGGGACTCTAGACTCAAGGAGGGAGAGGGACTATGTGCTGGGTGCTGGGGGTGGGGGAGCAGGCTTGCAGGGTATGCCCATTGGTTGTTCGAATGGCTATATATTCCTGAGTGTTTCAGTGAACATCCAATAAAAGACAACAGAGGGAATGAAAGCAAATGATGTTGAATGATGATGCATACATAGAGGGGACTGTAATCATTGCAATGAAATGAAATATGATAGGATGAACATAAAGCTGATGTTCTCCATGTAAACTATCACTCAATTCAAAAAAAAAAAAAAAAAATCCCTAGAAAAACTAAGCTGCCGCAAAGTATTTAAATTTAGAACCAAATATTACAGTATCAACAACAACAAAATCCTTAATATAGCAATTGCTGATTTTTTGAAGGCTACACAGCAGAAGTAAGAGAACTCTAAAATGAGATAGACAAGGAGCTCCAGTAGCAGAGTGGTTATGAATCGGGCTGCAAGCCACAAGATCAGCAGTTCGAAACTACCAGCTGTTCTGCGGGAGAAAGATGAGGCTTTCTGCTTCTGTAAAGATTTATAGCCTTGGAAACCCTTTTACAGGGTCTCTATGAGTCGGAACCGACTCCACAGCACATGGCACCAAAATGAGATAGACAGATTACAGTAGGGGACAACCATGTAATAAGGACCTATAGAACTTACGAAGAAAATAGAAGTAAAATAATAGAAAATTTTTGTAAATAAAAACTAAAATTGCATGAAGAAAAGAGACTAAACTTAAAAGATACCACCACTCAAAAGAAAGGAGATAAAAATGAGAAGAAAAATAAATAAAGCATAACTAAAGGGAGGGGAAACATGATAGACAAATTGATCAATTTAAAACATAAAAAGGAGATTTACCGTACAAAAATTGAAAGTGCTGAAAAAATAAAACAAAACAATTAAGCAAAACAAAAATTTACACCTACTATTAAGGAAAATACTACAAAATAATAGTAATGACTTCCACATATTGAATTACTATATTGTGACAAGGAATATTTATCCAGAACAATCTTTTCCTGAAATTATTGGACTTTCATCCACAAAGATTAACAGACTCAGAAAGCCTAAAGGGAGAGGGTCACTATGAGTCAGAACCAACTTGACAGCACTTAACAACAAGTTAAGAAAGGAAGGAAAAAAAAAAAAAAAATTATGTCGCATATATGAGAAAAAAATAATAAAACTAGCACTAGACTTCTGTATAACATTCCATATGAAAGTTCTTCACATTTAAAAACCTGCAACTACTCAGGGAGTAACATTCACATAAGTCCTTCTTGAGATGTCTATTAGAAGAGTAATTTCATGTAAACATCAGTGAAACGACAGTCTTTGAGCATTAACTTTATTTAATTGAAGAGCTAAGAAATAAAAGAGGACACTTAAAGTGACAGAATAGAATTGAATGTTTTGATAATACAGAAATTGAACTAAAAACAAAATTTGGAAAACAAAATTATCTCATGTATATCACACATGTATGGCATATAAAGCTGGCAATACAAATAGCCAATTTTACTTTTCAACTTTTTAAATTTAAGTTTTCATATTTACTTTGGTATAATTATACATTGAAGAGTGTGGGGGTGCCATATGATAAACACTGGACTGTGAACTACAGGATTAGTGGTTGAAGCCCATCAAGCACTCTGGGAGAAAGAGAAGGTTTTCTGCTCTCACAAAGACTTACAACCTTGGAAATACTATACAGGGTCACTGTGAGTCAGAACCCAATGACAGCACTTAACAACAATGACAAGCATATATAATATATACAATTATGTATATATATGTGTAATTATAGCAACTATCAACTATCAACACTTGCGGAAGCAGCAGTCAAGAGATCAGACGACGTATTGCACTGGGCAAATCTGCTGCACAGGAACTTTTCAAAGTATTGAAGAGCAGAGATGTCAGCTTGAGGACTAAGGTGCGCCTGACCCAGGCCATGGTGTTTTCAATAGCCTCATATGGATG
>NW_006408735.1:3682515-3685111 GCF_000296735.1 Chrysochloris asiatica
GGCGGTAGTGAGGTTGGCCCAGGATCGGACATTGTTTCGTTCTGCTGTGCATGGGGTCGCTATGAGTCGATTCCGACTCGATGGCACCTGACAACAACAAATTATAGCAAAGTAGATACATTATACAGAGTTCTGGTATGGCTCTGGGCTGCTAACCACAAGGTCAATATTTCACACCTACTAGCCATTCCTTGGAAACTCTATACAGGATGGTAATGAGTCAGAATTGACTTGACAGCACTTAACAACAATTATATACTGTGGATAAAATTAAAGATAATATTACCACTAAAACTAGATGGTAGATTGTGAAGGAAGGAAGGAATAAAAAATACAAATTAATATTTTCATTGTCATTAAGTTAAGTGCCATCAAGTCGATTCTGACTCATAATGACCCTGTGTATGGTTTCCGAGGAGCAGGCGGTGAGTTTGAACTGCTGACCTTGTGGTTCAAACTAACCTTGTGGTTGAGTGCTTATCCTGCTGATAAACACTGATTGATGGCCACACCAGGACACTTTCACAGTACTGCTTAAAGATAAGACTAAGAGCTAAAACAACCTTTGTATTCAATTAAAGAAAATCAATTAAATCATTAAGGTAATAGTTTGTGTCTTTTAAAAGATTGGGGAAGTCTGTCAGATAGGAAGAAGTCTAGGACATATTACTAAGTGAAATGAGCAAAATCCAGAACAATATGTTTAGTGTGCATTTTTTTTTTTTTTTGTAAGAAAGAGAATCTAAAAATAAAAGAGGAATTCAAAAATTTCGTGGAAACCTTCCATTATTTTTTAATTCCATTTTTCATGAACTTTTTGAAACTCCCTCATATATGCATTTAAAAATATGTATTTCTGTGAATAAAGTAATTCTGGATGCAAACATAAGAATCTAAGTGTTGACTCATGACAAGGAACAGGGATAAAAGTGAAAAATATAAAGGTAATGTCTTTATATATTGTTTTGATTTTTGAATCATATAAATTACTTCTTTAAAAATTAAATTAAATTTTAAGAAGATTAAGAGGGAACACCATAAGGATGTTCTACTCTAATTATTGTAGAATTTATGAAATTGGGGAGAAAAAATAATCTATGTACAAATAAGAGTAAAAAAGATTAGCTTAAGTTTAGGAATTTTTTTTTTTTTTTTGCTGCCAACTTTTTCACATAATTTTATAATTTAGTGATCATTGCTAATAGCCCTGGGGTCATTCATTCTTCATTGTTACTGTTGTTGTTAAGTGCCATCCAGTTGGTTCCAATTTATAAGGATGCTGTATAGGGTTTACAAGGAAACCTGGTTTGAACTTCAACTTTTAGCTGTTTAAAATTTATATTTTCGTATTTACCTTGTGGTAAGAAATCCAGTGCTTATCCTACAGCACCAAATCAGGACTCCATAACATTTGGTTGTTGTTATTGATGCTGTCAAGTGTTGTATAGTCAGTTCCAACTAATAAGGCCCTGTATAAAATTTCTGAGGAGCAGCTGGTGGATTTGAACCCCCAAGCTTGTATTTAACAGTGCCATGCTTACCCTACAGTGCCACATCAGGGATCCTAACATTTGGTAGCATTTACAAATGTATCAAAATTTACTTCCTTTCTTTTTTTAAAAAAATATTTCTCTCTAAAAGCTTTTAATATGTTAAAGAGCAAAGTTTGGGAAGTTTTACTCTACATATTAAAATGCCATCTAATAAATGTTCAATGAGACAGCAATCATGAAATGATAAATTCTGTGGTTATTTACTTAATTTTGAGGTTAAATATTGTGGTATTCCTGCCACATGTCATCAGTAGAACTTTATAATTTGTCCAACAAAAACAATGGGTCATTTAAAATACCCTAGTGTAGGAATAAGGTTGCATTCCACATTGTATTTGCAGTTTCCCCTATAAAACACTGTTTTGACTTCCTAGAAAAAGACACAACAGATACCACTTCTGCAACAAAAGGTCTGTCCCCTGAAAAAATATGTAATCTTCTAAGGAGGTATTGAGTCAGTTTGTTGCACTATGGTGACTTATGTGTTGTGGTGATACTGAAAGTTATGCCACCAGTATTTTAAATACTAGCAATATTTTAAATACCACCAGTATTTGAAACCATGATGAACTGGTTTCAACTGAGCTTCCAGACTAAGACAGACTTAGATTGAGAGGTATACTACTTCTAAATGTTTAGCTGCTGAAAACCTTATGCATACCAGCGGAACATGTCCATATTTAGTGTCATAAGATGCAAAAATTATAAATAACACCAAAATAGTTCCAGATATAGTAAAAGAAGATGAGTGCGTCAAGCTGAAAGACATTCAAAACACAACTGGGGAAGAGCTGCCACCTCAAAATAGAGCTGATCATGATGACATGAAAGTTTTTGAGACTTTCATTTGCTGATGGGGCACAACTCAAAATAAGGAGAAACAGCTGTAAACGAGTATTAATAAACAGAAAATGGAATTTATGAAGTATAAATCTAGGAAAATTGGAAGATCTCAAAATGAATCAGAATGCATAAAGATCAATATCAAAGGCATTGAAAGGGACAGGTATTGGCCATTTTGAATTAGACAATCATATGGTTTC
>NW_006408735.1:3685651-3706180 GCF_000296735.1 Chrysochloris asiatica
AGAATGTTCCTTAGAATGCAGGATGGCGAGACTTCCTCTCTCATACTTCAGACATGCTATCAGGAGGAGCCAGTCCCTTTATAAGGACGTTATGCTTGTTATGACAGAGGGCCAGAGAAAAAGAGGAAAACATTCAACAACATAGATCAGCACAGTGGCAGCAGCAATGGACTCAAGAGTAACAACAATTGTAAGCATGGCACAAGACCAGCAGTGTTTTGTTGTTTTATGCATAGAGTCGCTATGAATCAGAACTGACTCAATTGCACCAAACAGCAACAAAAATATATTAAAGGAGTATAGAGAAAAGAGGGGCCAAGTTAAGCTAAAGTGATCATTGAACTATTACAATAAATGTGGATTTCCAAAATGTCGTTCAAATGAGTTAGAGAAATTCTGGGAAAGATAGCCCCCTCTTAGATCACCTTTATTTTCTATATGGTGATTTATAGAAACTTTAATTTACATTACCCCTGCTACCAACTGCACAGTTTCTTTCCACAGTTAAAAACAAAACAAACAAAAAGCTGGGTAGTGAATCTTAGTGTCCTGTTTTACTAAAGGCACACATCCTTGACCAAATCGTTGCCACCTTCCCAAACAGATCTCAGTATCTACAAGGAGAAAGTAATTTACTAGGAGCTTGTGAATTCTTCTTTATTTTCTCCAGTGGAATTGGAGCCCTAATACGTACCTCACCCTAGTTGCGATAGCCTAACCCTTGCCTAGCCTTATCAGCATTCTCTCATTGAGATGGTTGTTGGGATTTTGGAAATAGATTCTGATTCTATCCAAGTACCACCAGGTGTAGCAGTCTACACTAAAAAGTCCTTTCATTAACCTATTTACAACTAATTTTTTACCACATACAAAACCTAATCAATCCTAATCAAACCTTACAATCCTAATCAAACCTTACAGTCTTACAATCCTAATCAAACCTTACAGTTTGTAGTGTCAGAAGATGAGCCCCTCAGGTTGGAAGGCACTCAAAACACAACTCGGGAAGAGCTGCCTCCTCAAAGGACTGTTGACCGTGAGGACAAAAATGGAGCAAAGCCTTCAGGACTTTCATTTGCTGATGGGTTGCAACTAAAAATGAAGAGAAACAGCTGTAAACATCCATTAATAATTGAAACATGGACTATACCACTATTAATCTAGGAAAATTAGAAATTATAAAAATGAAATAAAATGCATAAACATCAATATCTTAGCCATTAGTGAGTTAACTGGACTGGTATTGGCCATTTAGAATCCACCAATGTCATGGTTTACTACGCCAGGAATGACAAATTGAAGAGGAATGGCATCGCATTCATCATTAAAAGAACATTTCAAGATCTGTCTTGAAGTACAATGCTGTCTGTAATAGGATAATATTCATACACCTATAAGGAAAATCAAAGTCCTGGTTTGGAACTGTAGGCTAATGCACTGGATTTCAAGGTTGGTTTGAACCTCAAGATTGGTGCTTCAGTCTTACTAGCCACTCCTCGGAAATCCTATACAGCGTCGCTAGAGTGAGAACCAAATCAAAGGCACTTAACAACAGTCACAACAAGGAAAACTAGTTAATACAGCTATTATTCAAACATACACACCAACCACTAAAGCCAGTGATGATCAAATTAAAGAATTCTACAACTTATTCAGGCAGAAATTGAGCAAACACGTAACCAAGATTCATTGATAATTACTAGCAATTGGATTACAAAGGTTGGAAACAAAGAGGAAGGATCAGTAGTTGGAAAATCGGACCTTGATGATACAAATAATGATACAAATGATGCTGGAGATCACATGATAAAATTTTGACACACCAATGACTTCTTCATTACAAATACGCTTTTTGAACAACATAAAGGACAACCATACGTATATACCGCACCAGATGGAATTCACAGAATTCAAATTGACTACATCTGTGGAAAGTGATGGTGGAAAAGCTCCATATTATCAGCCAAAACAAGGCCAGGGGCAGATTGTGGAACAGACCAACAATTGCTTATATGCAAGTTCAGGCTGAGGCTGAAGAAAATTAAAACAAATTGACAAGAACCAAAACATGACCATCCTGGTTATATTCAAGAGTTAAGTCTCAAAGTATTGCTAGTAGGGTTCCAGTTTATACATGCATAAATTTATCTCAAACAAAACATATTTTAAATGTGTCTCTGTGACAGTGGAAGCCTTTAGACATGTTCTCTCAGTAATTCGCTTATCTTAGTCTTATAGGGTGCCTTCAAAAATAAGTAAATAAAAGGATAGTTTTTGTGCCATGGAAAAAACACAACTTTGAAGTCAGAGCAAATATAAAAATTTTAATAAAACTCAAATGGACGTCTTCCTAAATCACTGAAGCTTTGCAACAAGTTTACAGGAATGCTGCCTGTTGTATAACAACAGTTTTTTGTTTTTTATGAGTTTATATCAATACTTTTTCACTTACTTTCATATAATATTTTTCAAAATTCCTCTTATTGTGGTGCTGTAGGATAAGAATTGGACCACAAGGTCAACAGTTCAAACCCACCAAGCGCTCCTTGGAAACCCTGTATAGGGTTGATATGAGTTGGAACCGCCTCGATGGCACTTAACAACAACAACAGTTTAACAACAGTGATGATCATGAAGAGGATAATAATAATAATTTAATAATCATTTTTATGTAACACAGTATTACATAATGAAAAGAGTTATGCTGAACTATCCACTACACTTTCTACCTGGGCAAAATTGGGTGAGAAGTTATTTAAACTCTCTGAATTTCTTGAATTTCTTACCTAAGAAATGAAGATAAAATAGTGCTGATCGGAAAATACTGTTTTGAATATTAAAGAAATATAAATGGTAAAATCTATACACCTAAGTGGAAGGTATTTGAGTATCTATATATCTAAATGGAAGGTTTTTGAATATCCAACATGTTAAAATCATAGAAAAAGGTCATATATAATACAAAACATACCAAACGCAGTTCATCAATTAAGAATATATTATTAATAAACTGGAAGAAAGTTAAATATTGTATAAATTTAATGTTAAAAAATTTAATGACTTTTAGGAGGCATAATAATTATTTTTTACTAAAATAGTATTCAGAATGAGTATTATGATAATTTCAAATTAGTATATATAATTAAGATGTTGTTGTTGTTAAGTGCCATCCAGTTGATTCCGACCCATAGCAACCTTGTACAGGTTTTTTAAGGAGCAGCTGGTGAGCTTGAACCACCAACCTTGAAGTTCAAATGACTTTGCAGTTATTCGAAAAGAACATGGGAACACTGAATTGTTTAAAATTAGGAAATGTGTGCGACAGGGTTGTATTCTTTCACCATAATTATTGAAGTTGTATGCTGAGCAAATAATCAGAGAAGCTGGGTTTTACGAAGAAAAGTGTGGCATCAGGATTGGAGGAAGACTCATTAACAACCTGCAATGTGCAGATGATACAACCTTGCTTGCTGAAAGTGATGAGGACTTAAAATATTTACTGATGAAGATCAAAGAGCACAACTTCGGTATGGATTGCATCTCAATGTAAAACAACAACAACAACAACAACAAAAAAAATCCTCACCACTGGACCAATAAATAACATTCTTATCAAAGGAGAAAAGATTGAAGTTATTAAGGATTTCATTCTTCTTGGATCAATCATCAACAGTCATGGAAGCAACAGTCAAGAAATAAAAAAATGTATACCATTAAGCAAATCTGTTACACAAGACATTTTTAAAGTGTTGAAGAGCAAAGATGTCAGCTTGCAGTTTAAGGTGTGCCTGACCCAAGCCATAGTATTATTAATAAACTCCTATGCATGTGAAAGCTGGACAGTGAATAAGGAAGATTGTAGAACTGATGCATTTGAGTTATGGTGTTGGAGGAGAATATTGAAAGTTCCATGGGCTGCCAAAGAGCAAAGCTGCCAAAGAGCAAACAGATCTGTATTGGAAGAAGTACAGCGGAGACAGGCACTGCGCCTCACCCCGCAGAGTACAAATCTCATTCCAAAAACAGGGTCCACATTGGAGCTGAGCAACAGACCTCTTCAGCTCCATGTGAGTATCACAACTAACCTCCTCCTGGAACAGTCTCACCTCCAAGAGATAACAAAGCCCCAAGTTAATGTTTACTTGCTTCTGTTTCTGTAACTGACCCCTTGTCTGCCTGCCATATGTTTGAAGTTACAAATACCAGCCATACACACCTCCCTTTGCCCACTCTGTAATGCCCCAAGGAGCCAAATAGTATTTAGGGCAGAGTCCTCCCAATGAATGGGGCTCGGTCTCTGAATAAGAATCCACTGAGTCACATGTCAGCACAATAAAGTCCTTCCTTTGTTATAACCCGCGTGGCTTTGGCAACTCTTCCATGCCTTTCCACCACCGTATGTATTGCCCCCCCTCCCCCTGTTAATTTCTGGATTCTCGATTTTGTTCAACTGATCAATGTATCTTTCATTATACTAGTACCAGGATATTTTGACCTCTGTAGCCGTGTAGTAGGTTTTTAAATCGGGGAGTGAGAGGCTTCCAACCTTGTTCTTCTTGAGCAGTGCTTTGCTTATCCTGGGTCTCCTTCCTTTCCATATAAAGTTTGTAATTGTGTTTTCAATCTCTTTGAAGAATAGCCCTGGAATCTGGATGTTGTTGTGATTGTTAGGTGCCATCGAGTTGGTACCAACTCATAGTGACCTTATGCACAGCAGAATGAAACACTCACCAACCCTGGACCAACCTCAGTATTGTTGCCACACTTGGGTCCATCAATGCTGCCACTTGGCCAAATAGCTTTTGGGTAGTATGTCATTTTAATGATGTTGAGTCTTCCTTTCCAGGAACATGGTATGTTTTTCCACATTTGTAAGTCTGTTTTGGTTTCTTGTAGTACTGTTTTGTAACTCTCTTTGTATAGGTCCTTTGTTTCTCTGGTTATGTTTATTCCTAAATATTTCATCCTTTAGGTGACTATTGTAAATGATATTTCTATCCTAATGTCTTTTTCAGCACTGTCATTATTACTATAGAGAAATCCAACTGATTTTGTATGTTGATCTTATACCCTGCCACTTTGCTGGGTTTTCCAATGATGCCTAGTAGCTTTTGACTGAGACTTTGGGGTTTTCTATGTATAGGATCATATCGTCTGCAAATAGAGTTTTATTTCCTCTTTGACAATTTGGATGCTTTTGATTTCCTATCTTGCCATATAGCTCTGGCTAATACTTCCAAAACAATATTGAAAAGAAGTGGGGACAAAGGGCATCCTTGTCTGGTTCCCATTTGCAGAGGGAAGGCTTTCAGTTTCTCTCCATTGACAGTGATGTAGGCTGTTCCTTTTGTATATATGCTCTTGATCATGTTGAGGAATTTCCCTTCTATTCCTACTTTGTTGAGTGTTTTCATCAAGAATTTATATTGGAATTTGTCAAATGCCTTTCCTGCATCGATCGATATGATCATGTGATTCTTTTCCTTTTTCTTGTTTATGTGTTGTTTTACATTGATCATTTTCTAATGTTGAACCATCCTTGCAATCTTTTTATGAAACCCTCTTGGTCATGATGTATTATTTTTTTTAATGTGATGCTGGATTCTGTTGGCTAGGATTTTGTTGAGAATTTCTGCGTCTATGTTCATGAGGGATATTGGTCTGTAGTTTTCTTTCTTAGTGATGTCCTTCCCTGGTTCTGGTATGAGGGTTATGCTTGCTTCATAAAAAGTATTAGGACGTTTTTCATCCTCTTCTATATTCTGGAATAATTTGAGTAGAATTAGTGACAGCTCTTCCTTGAATGTTTGGTAGAACTCACCAGTGAAGCCATCTGGGCCTAGACTTCTTTTGGTTGGGAGTTTTTTGATGACCTAATCAATTTCTTCTTTCGTTATGGGTCTGTTCAAGTTTTCTATTTCACTCTGTGTAAGTTTTGATAGGCCATTTTTTCCTAAAGATGGGTCCATGTCTTCTAAGTTGTCAAAAGAGTATACAACTCTTCATAGTATTCTGTTTCTATCATTTTGATTTCATTTGGTTCTGTTGTATTTGGTTTCTAATGTGAGTTAATTGTGGCTTCTCCCTCTTTTCTTTGGTTAGGTTTGCCAATGGTTTGTCAATTTTATTAATCCTTTCAAAGAACAGGCTTTTTGTCCTGTTGATTCTTTCTATAGTTTTTCTGTTTTCTATCTCTTTTATTTCTGCTCTTATCTTTATTATTTCTTTTCTTTTGGTGACTGTAGGTTTGTCAGTTTCTAATTGTTGGAGATGCTGCGCTGATGTGTTAATTTTGGTTCTTTCTTCTTTTTGGTTGTGCGCATTTATCGCAATAAATTGTCCTCATAGCACCAATTTCGTTGTGCCCCAAAGATTTTGGTATGTTGTGTTTTCATTCTCATTTGTTTCTAGGAACTTTATGAATTCACGTTTAATTTCTTCTTTTATCCATTCACTTTTTAGCAGAGTGTTGTTCAGTTTCCATGTATTTGACTTTATTTCCTTAGTCTTCTTGTTGTTGATTTCTAGTTTTATAGCATCAGGGTCTAAAAAGATGCTCTGTATTATTTTGATGTCTGTAAATTTATGGAGGCTTGCTTTGTGACCTAACACATGGTCAATTCTCGAGAATGTTCCATGTGCACTGGAGAAGAAAGTATATTGTGCTGATGTTGGATCGAATGCTCTGCACATGTCTATGAGGTCAAGTTGGTTGATTATGCTGTTTTTTTCCTCACTAACTTTGTAGAGTTTCTTTCTGGTTTTTCTGACCTTTTTCGAAAGTGGCATATTAAAATCTTCCACTATCATTGTAGATTTATCTATTTCTTTCTTCATTTCTAGTAAGGTTTGCTTCATATATCTTGGTGCTTTTTCATTGGGAGTGTAGATATTTATTATGGTTATGTCGTCTTGCTCAATTGACCATTTGAACATGAGATAGTGTCCTTCTTTATCTCTTATGCTGGTTTTTGTCTTAAAGTTTACTTCACCAGAGATTAGAATTGCTACTCCAGCTTGCTTATTGTTGCAGTTAGCTTGGTATATTTTTTTCCATCCTTTAACTTTTAGTCTGTTTTTTGTCTTTGTGTGTAAGGTGTGTCTCTTGCAGGCAGCATATATAAGGGTCTTGTTTTCTTATCCAATCTGCCACTCTCTGTCTCTTCACTGGTGCGTTTTTCTGTTTTATCTTTCTGGTAGCGTAGTGGTTACGAATTGGGTTGTGAACCTCAAGGCCGGCAGTTCGAAACTACCAGCCGTTGCACAGGAGAAAGACGAGGCTGTCTCCTCCCATAAAGATTTATAGCCTCCAAAACCCTGTACAGGGTCGCTGTGAGTCAGAAAAGACTGCACGGCACATAACAAAAACAACAACCACTATATGAAAGAAAAGAGGAGAGAAGAAATCAATCATGTCAGTGTGAATAAATTACATGTATGTGATAAATATAAATGTAATCAAGTAAGTCCATTCAGAATTAAACACCTTGGGCCCACCTAGCAGAAATATTTTCCAGAATGCGGTCTTAGACTTTCCCACAGCTTTCTCTGGGATCCTTGGAGCTATGTTTCCCTTCATAGTCTTTATTTCTATATTCCACAGCTGCTCCTCAGAAACCCTATACAGGGTTACTATGAACTGACTTGACAGCACTTCACAACAATGACAACAATGACAAAAAGCCCCACATGAATTACTCCACTGCCCCATTTTCTACCACCTAAGGCCACCGGTATTTCAAATACCATCAGAGTCACCCCTGGAGAACAGGTTTCAGATGAGCTTCCAGATGAGGAGAGACGAGGAAGAAGGAATGACGAACTACTGCTGAATAGTCACTGAAAACCATATGAAGAACAGAGAAATATTGTCAGATATAGTGCCGGATAATAAGCCCATCAGGTTGGAAGTCACACAAAATTCGACTGGGGAAGAGCTGTCTCCTCAAAGTAGAGTTGCCCATGGGAGAAAAGCCCGTGGGACTTTCATCTGCTGATGGGGCACAACTCAAAATGAAGAGAAACAGCTATAAACATCTACTGAAAATCGGATCATGGAATGTATGAAGTATGATTCTGGGAAAACTGGAAGTTGTCAAAAATGAAATGGAATGCATAAACATCGATATCTTAGGCATTAATGAGCTGAAATGGATTGGTATTGGCCATTTTGAATCTGATGACCACATGGTTTACTATGCCGGGTATGACAAATGGAAGAGGAATGGTGTTGCATTCATTGTCAAAAAGAGCATATCCAGATCAGTCATGAGGTACAATACTGTCTGTAATAAAAAATATATATATTCATGCGCCTACAGGGAAGATCAGTTAATACCACTATTATTCAAATTTACCCACCAACCACTAAAGCCAGTGAGGATGAAATAGAAGAATTCTACCAACTTCTTCAATCTGAAATTGATCAAACATGCAATCAAGATATATTGCTCATCACTGGCGATTGGAATGCAAAGGTTGGGAGCAAAGAAGAAGGAAAATTGTAATTGGAAAATATGGCCTTGGTGATAGAAATGATGCTGGAAAACGCATGATAGAATTCTGTAAAACCAATTACTTGTTCATTTCAAATACCTTTTCTAGACAGCATAACAGATGACTATACACTTGGAACTCACCAGATGGAATACATAGAAATAAAATTGACTACATCTACGGAAAGAGAAGATGGAAAAGCTCCATATCATCAGTCAAAAGAAGGCAAGGAGCAGACTGTAGAACAGACCATCAATACTCATGTGAAAATTCAAATTGAAGTTGAAGAAAATGAAAACAATCCATGAGACCAAAATATGACCTAGAATATATCCTACCTGAATTCAGAGATCATCTGAAGAACAGATTTGATACATTAAACACTAAAGACCAAAGACCAGAAGAGTTGTGGGATGACATCAAGAACATCATACATGAAGAAAGCAAAAAGTCATTAAGAAGACAAGAAAGAAGGAAATGGTCAAAATGGATGTCAGAAGAGACACTGAAACTTGCTCTCCAGCATAGAGATGCCAAAGCAAATGGAAGAAATGAGGAGGTACAAGCGCTGAACACAAAATTTGAAATATCAGCTTGAGAAGATAAAACCAAATATTACAACACAATGTGCAAAGATCTGGAATCAGAAAACCAAAAAGGAAGAACACGCTCAGCATTTCTCAAGCTGGGGGAACTAAAGAAAAAATTCAAGCCTTGACTTTCGTTATTAAAAGATTCTCTGGGCAAATTATTGAATGATGCCAGAAAGCATCAAGAGAAGATGGAAGGAATACACAGAGTCACTGTACCAATAGGAAATGATTCATGCTCCACCATTTCGAGAGGTAGCATATGATCAAGAGCCAAGGATACTGAAGGAGAAAGTCCAAGGTGCATTGTAGGAATTTGCAAAGAACAAGGCACCAGGAATTGATGGAAAAAAATTGAAATCTTTCAAGAAAGTGAGGCAGCACAGGAGGCACTCACTCATCTCTACTAAGAAATTTGGAAGACAAATATCTGTCCCACTGATTGGAAGAGATCCATATTTGTGCCCATTCCAAAGAGGTGACCCAACAGAATGAGGAAATCATCGGACAATCTCTTTGATATCTCAAGTGAGTAAAGTTTTGCTAAAGATAATACAGAAATGGCTACAATCATACATTGACAGAGAACTTCTAGAGGTTCAAGCCGGTGGATCTTGACTGAAAGCAGACAATATCAGAAAGATGTTTACCTGTGCTTTGTTGACTATGCAAAGGCTTTCGATTGTGTGGAGCTTGACAAGGTATGGACAACATTGCGAAGTATGAGTATTCTGGAACATTTAATTGTGCTCATGAGGAATCTGTACCTAGACCAAGAGGCAGCTGTTTGAATAGAACATGGGAACACTGAATGGTTTAAAATTAAGAAAGGTGTGCCACAAGGTTGTAGTCTTTCACCATACTTATTCAACCTGCACGCTGAGCAAATCATCAGAGAAGTTGGGTTCTATGAAGAAAAACGTGCATCAGGATTGGAGGAAGAATCATTAACAACCTGCAATATATAGATGATACGACCTTGCTTGCTGAAAGTGAAGAGGACTTAAAATATTTATTGACGAAGATCAAAGAACACAGCCTACGGTGTGGATTACATCTCAATGTAAAGAACACAAATATCCTCACTACTGGACCATTAAACAACATTCTTATCAATGGATAAAAGATTGACATTGTCAAGGACTTCAATCTTCTTGGCTCAATAATCAACACTCACGGAAGCAGCATATAAAAAATCAAACGATATATTTCATTAGGCAAATCTGCTACACAAGATCTTTTTAAAGTGTTGAAGAGCAAAGAAGTCAGCTTGAGGACTAAGATGCGCCTGACCCAAGCCATAGTATTTTCAATAACCTCATATGCATAAAAAAGCTGGACAGTGAATAAGGAAAACCATAAAAGAATTGATGCTTTTGAGTTATGGTGTTGGAGGAGAATATTGAAAGTGCCAAGGGCTACCAAAAGAACCAATAAATCCGTTTTGGAAGAAGTACAGCCAGAGTGCTCCTTAGAGGCCAAGATGGCCAAACTTCGTCTCTCTTACTTTAGACATATTGTCAGGAGGGACCAGTCACTGGAGAAGGCTATCATGTTTGGTCAGGTGGAGTGTCTGAGGAAACAGGAAAACCCCCAATGAGATGGATTGGCCAAGTAGTAGCATCGATGGACTTAAGCGTGGCAACAGTAGTGAGATTGGCCCAGGATCGGTCACTGTTTCGTTTTGCTGTGCATAGGGTCACTATGAGTCGGTACCAACTCGATGGCATCTAACAACAACAACAAGGTAACAGAATTCTTACGTACTCCCTTTTATTGTTTTTCCTAAAATCACCATTACTTTCCACTGAGAACATCTAATAGCATCAGTATGTGTGCCTTTTGTCTTTCTAACAGAAACAATATTTATTTATCAAGTGTACTTTAAACATATCTCCATGTGAAACAAACCATATAAAATTATTTATCAACTCAAAATTTCCCTCTGAGGTAATTTGAAACCAAAGTCAAGTTTGGCAGAAGTGCAGAAGATCTAGTTTTCTTTAACCTAAAAATATGTAGTAGTTGAATTCCACAGAAGGATTTGGCAATGAAGTAATATGTTTCTAACCAGAGTCTAATTTCTTGTTATTACCAGTGGTTTATGGTCAAAGTATTACAGTCAGCACATTGTAAAAATGTATTTGGAGAGTAGCTTACTTAAAGCCAGAACTTGAATTGAAAATTTCATTCTTGGTAGCCTATCTGCACAGATCTCTTAATGCATCCTAGTTCTGGTACTCTGATAAACAAAAACAAAAAGAATCAAACAAGTGAAACAATCTGTATCTGTGGTTTGTTTTCAAGCTGGATTCTTCTTCATTTGAGTGAACAAATCAACATACAATCAAAATGAGTGGGTATCCAGAAAAGGGAATGAAATTTAAGATATCACATAGTACAATAAGCTAAAAAATGTAGCATTCACAAACCATTTCCAAAGCCTATAATTTGTGCTAGAATGATTCAGAGCAATGGGTTTTTTCATACAATTGAGATGCAATATTATGCCAAGATTTCAACCTACCTTTCAGTTTCTGAAAGCATCAAGGAGGCCAACCTTCTGCCTGGGGATGTCTGTTTATTTTTTTATTTCTTTCCTGGGTGAGGTGAGCCTGATTTTGAAAAAATGGAATTTCACATAGTAATGCTCATTAACCAGCACTTATGTTATTAATGGAGTCCTGGTGTGGTACAGGGGGTTAATGCACTGGATTGCAAAGTCGGCATGAACAGCAAGGTTGGCAGTTCAAGTTCACCAGCTGCTCCTCAGAAACCCTATACAGGGTTGCTATGGGTCAGAACTGACTCAACGGCACTTAACCACAACAACAATGTTATCACTGGAGTACTGGTGTGGCACTATGGGTTAATGCGTAGGACCACAAAGTCATTTAAGGTTGGTCCTGAGGTTCAAACCGGCCTTGTGAGCCAATGCTTTACCTATAGTACCACACCAGGACTCCAAGAACTTTAGTAGAATAATAAAGTAATTCATACATTGCCATCATTTATTTTCCCTACCTGGGGGGAAATTATCACTAATGCTTTTTATCTCTAAATTATTCAAGTGCAAGGAACCTATTTAAAGTTTTCATTCAACAGATAATTTATATTTTCACTGTATCAATAAATCAAGAAAACACTTAAAAACAAAAAACAAAAAACACTGCACTTGAGTGGGCATTGAGTAACACATTATAGTGTTTCCAAGGCTGTAAATCTTTACAAGAACCAAAAGTCACCTAATCCATTAGTCCTGATAAGTTCAATAATCAATTTATTACCCCCAAGTCTTCCAGAAAGTACAATTTAAAAGTCTAGTCTCTTAATATTTATTGTATAACCTCCTCTTTTCTTATCAAATTCAATTTGTCTTAAGTATGATGTTTACTGTCCCATGAGGGAAAAGTGCTTGCAGAAATGCTTCCAAACAAACTTGATATGAACCCAAAGCAATTAATTGTATATGTAAAAGCAGATTGAATAGTTAAAAATGTATGGTCCTTGTCTAGAGTTTTTGGAGTCGTAAAGAAGGCTTTCTACTCCCATAAAGATTTACACCCTCGGAAACCCTGTACAGGGTTGCTATGGGTCGGACCTGACTCAACGGCACTTAACAACAACAACAACAAAGAACTTAAGATGATAAATAAGCCACTAGACACTTTCACTGTGGAAAAAGGCAGCTCTGCAGGAAAGCATTGGACTGAAAACCTTGACTTGCAATATTGAAAAGCTCTCTAGGCAAAATAATGAATGGTGGTGTTGTTGTTAGGTGCCATCGAGTCAGTACCGACCATAGTGACCTTATGCACAGCAGAACAAAACACTGCCCGATCTTGGGCCAACCTCACTCCTGTTGCCACACTTGAGTCCATCAATGCTGCCACCTGGCCAATCCATCTCGTTGGGGGTCTTCCTCATTTTCTCTGACCTTCCACCTTACCAAACATGATATCCTTCTCCAGTGATTGGTCCCTCCTGACAATATGTCTGAAGCAGGAGAGACGAAATTTGGCCATCTTGGCCTCCAAGGAGCACTCTGTCTGCACTTCTTCTAAAACGGATCTATTGGTGCTTTTGGCAGCCCATGGCACTTTCAATATTCTCCTCCAACACCATAACTCAAAAGCACCAATTCTTCTATGGTTTTCCTTATTCACTGTCCAGCTTTTGCATGCATATGAGGTTATTGAAAATACCATGGCTTGGGTCAGGCATATCTTAGTCCTCAAGCTGACATCTTTGCTCTTCAACACTTTAAAAAGGTCTTGGGAAGCAGATTTGCCTAATGTAATGCATCATTTGATTTCTTGACTGCTGCTTCCATGAGTGTTGATAGATGATCCAAGAAGAATGAAGTTCTTGACAACTTCAATCTTTTCTACAGTGATAAGAATGTTGTTTATTGGTCCAGGGGTGAGGATTTTTGCTCTCTTTACATTGAGATGTAATCCATACCGAAGGCTGTGCTCTTTGATCTTCATCAGTAAATGTTTTAAGTCCTCTTCACTTTCAGCAAGCAAGGTTGTATCATCTACACATCGCAGGTTGTTAATGAGTCTTCCTCCAACCCTGATGCCACGTTTTTATTCATAGAATCCAACTTCTCAGATTATCTGCTCAACATACAGGTTGAATAAGTATGGTGAAAGACTACAACCTTGTTGTACACCTTTCTTAACTTTAAATAATTCAGTGTTCCCATGTTCTATTCAAACATCTGCCTCTTGGTCTAGGTACAGATTCCTCATGAGCACAATTAAGTGTTCCAGAATACTCATATTTCTCAATGTTGTCCATAGCTTATCATGATCCACACAATCGAAAGCCTTTGCATAGTCAATAAACAGGAGTAACCCAGAATGAAATTCTACAATGTGTCCTAATATGTTTAGTTTGATTAGAAATCATTGCCTGCACCTTTTGGTTGAGTATAAATCTGTTTTATATAATGCTTATAGATACATTTTAAATTAGTGTCTTGCTTATTAATCATTTTAGCATTTAGTTATGAATATATTGGTATCATAAATATACAACAGTTGTAATATTATAAATTTTTCTTTAAATATTTTATTAACATTCTCCTGCAAGCATAAGAAATTAAAAATAATGAATAATTAAAGAAGTATGTGAGGTTCCTGTTGACTTATGGGTCTTAACCTAAATTAATTCAATTCAAAGTTCCTTATCTATAATCAAACAAAAAAAGTTTATACAGTATGATCTATATATATATAGCACATAAATGAATCAAATTACGCAAATTTCAAAGAGCAAAGGAATTATCTGACAGTGAAACGTGTAATAGATACTTATGGAAATCAGAATTAGCATATAGAGACTTGAGGAAATTCTAAAATTCACAGAATGATACTGATTTACCTAAAACAATGGCGCCTAAACAACTACACCACTTTCTTATCACCTTTGGTCCAGATCTTGTGTTTTACTATAAATAGATCTGACTAATTGTCTAAAGAAACTCATATATGTTTTTTTTTAACTTTTAGAATGGCATCAGAGAAAAAACTCTTGTTGGAAGGGGATTTACAGAAGAAGATTTCATTTTAAGCATCATGCTAGCACAAAGAAAAACTAAAATCAGCTCCACCCTGAATATTTGGAAAAACATTAATAGGAAATGGCCAAAATCAACAATGTGTTCCTGGATTGCTGAACTTGTTCCATGACCCATCAATTGGCTTTGCGTCTGGGTTGGCTGCTATTCTAGCTAGTTACTAATTCTCAGAAAAGAATGAACTTTTGATTTTGACATAACCTTTATTTTGATTGGGAAAATATGAAAAAGGAGTGTGATGAAACAAGATTTCTTTGCAACAGTTACTTTCATTATTCAAAACATATTTTTAGTATATTAGATAATGACATTGGGCCGTCAGCAATATTAGGACATAGTCTAAGAATATCCATTTCCTGCTAATAATGAGAAATCATCAGAAGAAGCTATCTTTTGTTTATATGAGATGGAAACAATTTTCATCCTCAAGGCATAATTTTTATAATCCTAGGTCAATTTTTGTTCTGATGTAATTTTATTTATTCTTATTTCACTGGTGTCCTTATAACCTTCACATTGTCTCAGACAGGCAATACCTATAACATATCAAAATGAAAATCCTAAATCAGATAACTGGAATTTAAATAATTAATTTTCAGATGGATCTTTTTATTTGTCACTATCTTGATTTTTTTTTTTTTTGTCTCTGCTCTGAAATAGTTCAGGCTTTACTGACATATCTCCAAAATAATATTACAAAAATTTTCATGCAAATAGCAACAACAACTAAAAAACATGTAAGCCACATGACTACCAAAACACTTCGTGTAGTTAGTTAAGCAAACATTCCTTTTAATTAACTGAATGGTTAAATGAACATATTGTTGTTGTTGTTATGTGCCTTGGGTCCGTTCTGACTCATAGTGACCCTGTACAGGGTTTCCGAGGCTGTACATCTTTACGGGAGCAGAAAGCCTCATCTCTCTCCCATGGAGCAGCTGGTAGTTTCAAACTGCTAACCCTGAGGTTCGCACCCCGATTCGTAACCACTACGCTACCAGAACTCCTTAAAATAAACATATATAATAGTAAATTTACTACTGATAATCCATAATAATCTGTTTCAAACATTTACCACACTTGAAAAATTGTGGTGAACAAATTATATCACTATCAAATATAAAGGAGCTCTGGTAGCGTAATGGTTATGAATCAGGCTGCTAACCACAAGGTCATCAGTTCGAAACTACCAGCTGCTCCGCGGGATAAAGATGAGGCTTTCTGCTCCCATAAAGATTTGCAGCCTCAGAAACCCTCTTCTGGGTCGCTATGGGTCGGAACCAACTCCACGGCACTTAACAACAACATCAAATATAAACACAAGCTTAACAGAAATTCAACAATAGGTGCTTGTTTCTAAGTTCTCAAAGCTATCACAGAAGGTAGTCTCTAGGGCTTGATTACTTCAGAAAGAGGCAATGTCAAAATGTTTACATGACAGAACAATATGAGTATTTTTTCTGATTAAAACACATGAAGACATGGTGTAACCTATATATTAGTACTGTAGATTTGTATTTTTGACACCACTTAGTTGATTTATAAAATTTTTGAAAATATGACTAGTACTGAGAGAAAAACATTAATGTCTTACTCTTAATGCAGATTTGAATTGTATATCATTTAAGGGGCTTTCATTTCTAGTAATACAAATCTTAGCAGTGGCCTCAATCCTTGGTATATGAAGTGTGCATGTGGAAACAGTATCAGCCTCATGTGGGAACATGTAGATTTGGATTTATAATCTGAAATTTAACAGGATCCCCCAGATGATTAAGAGGCACATTGTAGCTTGAGAAGCACTTGCTTAGTAAGAGAATAATTATCTCACCACACTAAAAAGTAGTTGCTGGCTTCCCAGGCAGCATCTTTAGCTCTATTCTTATGTTTATTTCTCTCAATTCTCTTAATTTTTTTAGCTCTACTCTCATTTTCCCAAGAAGGCTGCTATAGTTCTATACTTCATCTTCACATAGTTTGTTCTAAAATACAGGTTGTCAGGGAGAGAAATCTTTCCCAGAAGCTCTTAACAGACTATCCCTTCAGGCATTTTTGGTCTCTGTCTGGTGATTCCATTAGTGGGAGGTAGGATAAAGAATGGAATTATCAAGAATGGTTGAGACTAATCAACATTCACCCTAGGGTAGGGTGGAACCAGTGTTCTTGGGCCCACAATCACACTGGTGCTGTGCTCTTGGGGAAAAGGTGGAAGAGTGGGATGACTGACAGGCACCAGAAGTGAAGTCTGTCACAATGCTTCTGCTATTTCTGGATCTGTATCCAAGAAAGACATGTCATAAGACATGCAACAATGCCACAAGAATCCATTTCTGGAATCATAACTATAATTTGAATGTCAAACACAATCCTTTCTTAAGACTATAAGGCATTGTCTCTTTTTATAAACGCAATGTGTGTACATATCCTGAAGATGGAGGGTTTTTGAACTGCTTGTTATGATTTATGCGTATTGTAAAATGAACTAGCAAGAGTAAATACTCTCTGAAATTGAATTTAAAGACAGGACAAAATGAGAAAGATAGTAGAATGTTTGGGTTGAATAAGTTCTACTTTTGCAGAATTTTAAGCCTTCTAAAAAATATAGCTCACTTTTTAAAGCATTTTCAATTAAAGTGAAATAAATTTACAGAGTTAATTAATTAGCAAACAAACATTTCCTGAGCATCTACCATATTCCAGGTATTGTTCTAACTGTGGATATACAGAAATTAGTGGACTAGTCAAGGTCAGGGAAATTGTAACTGAATGAAAAGAAAATAAACAAGCAACAATTAAAAAACAAATATCACAGGAAAGGGAAATACAAATTAAAATAACAGTCAATTAAGATAAGGAAGCTGCTTAATTTGATAAGAAAGTCATTGAGAATCTTTTCAGAAACAACATTTACGCAAAAAAATTTAGACCATGCCAGGGTTCTGCACAGTGTGCCACCTGTTTTTGCATGGCCCTTGAGCTAAGGATGGTTTTTACATTTTCAAATGATCTGGGGAAAACAAAAAGAAGAAAAGTATGAGTACTTCAAAAGTTCTTGGAAAAATTCCATTATCTTTCAATTTCATTTTTCAACTTTTTGAAGCCCTATCATATATCATAAGGAGCTCTGGTAGCGTAGTGATTACGAATCGGGCTGTGAACCGCAAGGTCATCGATTCGAAATTACCAGCTGTTCCACAGGAGAAAGATGAGGCTTTCTGCTCCCGTAAAGATTTACAGCCTCGGAAACCCTGTACAGGGTCGCTGAGTTGGAACCGACTCCATGGCACACAACAACAACAACAACAATCATATATCATAGGGAATCCTAGTGTGGCACTGCAGGTTAATGCGTTGGACTGCAAGGTTCATTTGAACTTTACGGTTGACGGTTCAAGCTCACCAGCCGCTCCTTAGAAAGCCTATACAGGGTCTCTATGAATCAGAACTGATTCGACGGCACTTAACAACATCATATATCATGACACATGAAAATAACATAAAATTCAAAGGGACCAGTTTCTGGAGAAGGATATAATATTTGGTAAGGTGGAGGGTCAGAGAAAAAGAGGAAGACCCCCAACAAGATGGATTGGCCAAGTGGCAACATCAATGGACTCAAGTGTGGCAACAGTAATGAGGTTTGCTCAGGATCGGGTAGTGTTTCTGTTTCATTCTGCTGTGTATAAGGTCGCTATGAGTCGGTACCGCCTCGATGGCACCTAACAAGAACAACAAGTGAATGTTTAAGGCACCGAACAACAAGTGAATGTCTATGGTGGCTTTCATGCTACAATGGCTGAATCGAATTGTGAAAAAAATAATACAACCTACAGTCTAAAAGTCCTTACTATTTAGTCCTTGCTATGTGGCGCTGTGGGTTAATGCGCCAGACTGCAAAGTCATTTGAACTTCAAGATTGGCAGTTCAAGATCACCAGCCGCTCCTAAGAAACCCTGTACAGGATCGCTATGGGTCGCAACCGACTCGACGGCACTTGACAACAACAAAAACAACATCTAGACTTTACTACCCAGTCCTGGTATGGCGCTGCGGAGTAATGCGCTGTACTGCAAGGTCAGTTTGAGCTGAAAGGCCAGCGATTCAAACCCACCAGCTGCTTCTCAGAAAACCTTTACAAGGTTGCTGTGACTCCGAGCCACGTCAACGGCAATTAACAACAACAACATCTATCATTTTATGTTGTTGTTAAGTGTTGTTGAGTCATTTCTGTCTCATAGCAACCCTGTATAGGATTTCCAAGGAGCTGCTGGTGGGTTGAACTGCTGACCTTGTGGTTTGCAGTCTGATGTTATCCTGCAGTGCCACACCGTTGGAAAACCCTAAAGGATTTTAAGAAAGGGATTGCTCAGTTATTTACATTTAACAAAGATCATTCTAACTTCTTTCTGGGAATTGATCAGAGTCATGGAAGAAAGGCATCCATATGGGAAGCTTCCGCTGTTGTGTGCTATCAATTTAATTCCAATGCATAGTGACCCCACAGGACAAAGCAGAACTAAGGTTGCCAAGACTACAATCTTTACAGAAGTAGATTGCAACATCTTATTCCCCTAGAGTGGTTGTTAGGTTCCCCTGATCTTTTACTTAGCAGACAAGGTCATAACAACCGAGCCTCTAGGGCTCCTTTAAGGAGCTCTGGTAGCGTAGTGGTTACGAATAGGGCTGCGAACCGCAAGGTCAGCAGTTCGAAACTACCAGCTGCTCTGCGGGAGAAAGATGAGGCTTTCTGCTCCTGTAAAGATTTACAGCCTCGGAAACCCTGTGCAGGGTCGCTATGAGTCGGAACCGACTCCACGGCACATAACAACAACAACAAGGGCTCCGTTATGTAAAATTGGTGTCATTAGGTGCTATCAAGTCATAGGGACCCTATGCACAACAAAACACTGCCTGGTCCTGCGCCATCTTCACAATTGCTGCTATGTTTGAGTTACTTGTTGTGGTCACTGTGTCAATCCATCTCATGGAGCGGGCATCTCCCTCTTTTCTGCTGCCCCTGCAATTTACTAAGCATGATATAGGGACTGGTTGGTCTCTATGACATGTCCAAAGTCCCACCATTCTCACTTCTAAGGAACATTCTGTCTGTACTTCTTCAAGGACAGATTTGTTTGTTCTTCAGGCAGTGCACAGTGCTTTCAGTGTTATTCACTAACACAATCATTCAAATACATCAATTCTTCAGCCCCCCATATTCATTGTCCAACTTTTTCATGCATATGAGATGACTGAAAATACCATCGTTTGGGTCACGTGTACCTTAGTTCTCAAAGAGTCATCTCTGCTCTTTGACACATTGAAAAGTTCTTTTTTGCAGCAGTGCATGCAATGCATCATTTCATTTCTGGACTATTGCTTCCATAAGCATTGATTGTGGATCCAAGTAAAATGAAGTCTTTGAGAACTTCAACTTTTCCCCCCTTTATCTTGATGTTATTGTTAACTATTGCGAGGATTTTCATTTTCTTTATATTGGGGCACAGTCCATAATGAAGACTCTAGTCTTTGATCTTCATGAGTTAGTATTTCAAGTCTTCTTTGCTTTCAGCAAGCAGGTTGTGTCATCTAAATATTACAGGTTGTCAATGATCTCCCTCCAATCCTGATGCCCTGTTCTTCTTCATACAACCGTTTTTCAGATTTGCTCAGTATACAAATTGAATATATATGGTGAAAGGATACAACCCGGAGGCACACCTGTCCATATTTGAAACCATTCGGTATACCTTTCTTCTGTTCTAACAACTATGTATTGGTCAATATTCAGATTCCTCATGAGCACAATGAACTGTTCATTCTTCATAATGGTATTCATAGTTTGTTATGATTCATACA
>NW_006408735.1:3706365-3707531 GCF_000296735.1 Chrysochloris asiatica
CTGAATCAGTTTGTTGAAACATTACAATTTTTATTACCTCAATTCCTGGAGCCTTGCATTTCTGCCAAGTTTTCAGTGCAGCTTGAACTTCTTCCTTCAGTATCATCATTTGTTGATCTCATGATACCTTTTGGAATGGTTGAATATTGAACAAGTTTTGTTTTGTTTGTACAATGACGGTGTGTATTATTTCCATCTTCTTATGAGGCTTTCTGCATCATTAAATATTTTGCACATTGTTGTCATTAAGAGCCATTGAGTCAGTTCCAAATCGAGGAGATCCTGCAAAGGGTTGCCAAGGCTGGAAATCTTTGTGGAAGCAGAAAGTCTCATATTTCTCCCTTAGAGTTGCTGGTGGGCTTGAACTGCCAGGCTTGTGGATCACAGTCTAGTGATAATCCTACTGAGTCATCTCACTCCCCATTTTGTCCATAGAATCCTTCAAAATTGCAACCCAAGTCTTGAAATTTTTCTTCAATTCTTTCAGCTTGAAAAATGCTGAGCATGGTTTTCCCTTTTTCTTTCCTTCTTCGTCTTAATGCACATTTCATTATAATGTTTGACTTTGACTTCTTGAGCTACTCTTTGAAATTTCAATTCAACTCGTTTATCTTCTCTAAATTAAAGAACAAGTTTAGAGTCTCTTCTGATATCCATTTTGGTCTTTTCTTTCTTTCCTTTTTTTTTTTTGAATGACCTTTTGCTTTCTTCATTCATGATATTCTTGATGTTATCCTACCACTCTTCTAGTCTTCTGTCATTAGCATCTAATGCATCAAATCTGTTCTAGAGAGTGTCTCTAAATTCATGTAGTATGTATCAAGGTCATAATTTGAATCTCATAAATTGTTTTAATTTTCTTCTTCTTTAGCCTGAACTTGCATATGAACAACTGATGCTCTGTTCCACAGTTGACCCCTAACTCTATTTTGGCTAATGTCAATCTCAATCATCTCTTCCCACAGATATAGTCAATTTGATTCCTATCTTTTCCATCTAGTGAGCTCCATGTGTATAGTTTCCTGCATGTTGCTGAAAAAAAAGGTTTTTGTAATGAATTAAGTCATTGGTCTTGCAAAATTTTATTATGTGATCTCCAACATCATTTCTATCACCAAGGCAATATTTTAAAAATAGGAATTAATTTTCTCTGTTTCAAACTTTTG
>NW_006408735.1:3709081-3710483 GCF_000296735.1 Chrysochloris asiatica
CAAAATCAATGACTTGTTCATTTCAAATACCTTCCTTAGACAGCATAAGAGACAATCATACACAGGGACCTCACCAGATGGAATACACGTAAATCATATTGACTACATCTGCAGAAAGAGACGATGGAAAAGCTCTATACCATCAGTCAAAACAAGGGCAGGGGCAGATTGTGGAACAGACCATCAACTGCTCCTGTGCAAATTCAACCTGAAGCTGAAGAAAAGGAAGATCAGCTAAAGAACAGATTTGATACATTAAACACTAATGATTGAAGACCAGAAGAATTGTGGATGACATCTCTAGAACATCATATGTGAAGAGATTTCAGAAGAGACACTGAAACTTGCTCTCTAGCATAGAGATGCTAAAGCAAATGGAAGAAATGAAGAGGTACAAGACATGAACAGAAAATTTCAAAGGTCAGCTTGTAAAGATAAAGTCAAGTATTACAACAAAATGTGCAAAGATCTGGAATCAGAAAACCAAAAAGGAATAACACAGTCAGCATTTCTCAAGCTGGAGGAATGGAAGAAAAAATTCAAGCCTTGACTTTCATTATTGAAAGATTCTCTGGGCAAATTATTGAATGATGCAGAAAGCATCAAGAGAAGATGGAAGTAATACTGTCACTGTACCAAAAGGAAATGGTTAATGTTCAATTTTTTCAAGAGGTGGTATATGAGCAAGAGCCACTGATACTGAAGGAGGAAGTCCAAGGTGCATTGAAGGAATTGGCAAAGAACAAGGCACCAGGAACTAATGGAATAAAAATTGAAGTCTTTCAAAAAAGTGAGGTGGCACAGGAGGCACTCACTCATCTATCTATGCCAAGAAATTTTGAAGGCAACTATCTGGCCAACAGATTAGAAGAGATCTATATTTGTGCCCGTTCCAAAGAGCTGTGACCCAACAGAATACGGAAATCATTGGACAATATATTTGATATGCTATGCGAATAAAGTTTTACTAATGGTAATATAGAAACAGCTGCAAGCATACATTGACAGAGAACTTCTAGAGGTTCAAGTCAGATTCAGAAGAGGACATGGAATGAGGAATATCAGTGCTGATGTCCAATTGATATTGGCTGAAAGCAGAGAATATCAGAAAGATGATTACCTGTGCTTTATTGACTATGCAAAGGCTTTTGATTGTGTGGATCATGGCAAGCTATGGACACATTGCAAAGTAAGAGTAGTCTGGAACACTTAATTGTGCTCATGAACCAAGAGGCAGTTGTTTGAACAGAACATGGGAACACTGAATGGTTTAAAATTAAGAAAGGTGTGTGACAGAGTTGTATTTTTTCACCATACTTATTCAACCTGTATGCTGAGCAAATAATCTGAGAAACTGGGTTCTATGAAGAAAAACATGGCATCAAGATTGGAGGAAGACTCA
>NW_006408735.1:3711718-3713160 GCF_000296735.1 Chrysochloris asiatica
CCCCCAATGAAGCATCCTTTCAGTTGATTGGCTACTTGTAGCTGCTCATCATAGAGCTAAGTATGCCTGTATTAGGTTTCATCACCATGATAATAAGCACATCCCAACTGCTAAATCTCTGGAAATCATAGTCAAATTGACATAAAACCCTAACCATTACATTCCACCCTTGTCAACTGGACACCTGTAAACTATGTGCATAATCTCTAAATAAGGAAAACTGTAATGTGATACTTGTGCCTAACACGATATTACTAAAACACATACAACTGAAAACATACTGGCCTCATGTTCATCTTAAATGTCAGAAATCAACAAAGCAAAACTATTTGATGCACACATGCAAAACAAAAGGAAACCTATATATACAATTAAATGTCCAAAAGGCACATTCTGCAAGCCAGCCCCCTGCATTTAGGCACACAGTCTTACTCAGTCCATGGGCTTAGAGTCTCTAGCTGGTCTGTCTTTCCATGCCACCACCTCTGCTGTTGTCTCTGCTGTTGCTGCTTTTCCAGACAGGAATCCCAAGCGCTTCCTTAATGATGGTCCTGGAATCATATGTTCCTGAAATTAAATAAAATTACTCCCTCCTTTTAGTTACACATCTTCTACAATTACAGTGTTGACAATAACAATCCTAACAATTGAAATCATAAGATCCTATCAGCATCATCTCCCATCCCCTTGTCACCATCCCCCTTTCACTGGAAAAGACAGAAACTGTTCAGTGTAGATTCTACCATACCCTCTTCATTCTAAAACTAAGCAAACCCATGAAAGTGTATAAGCCAGCCACTTCATGACTTTATAACACCCCCTTTTTTTATAGCCAATTTCTAAATTGCCTGTCCCTATAAACCCAGTACACTGAGAAGACAAGCATGTTCCTTAATCTGAGGAATCGTCCATTCCTATTGGAATTTTGAGCAACTGTCTCCATAAGTAAAAATCCAGTTCATCAAATTGTAGCAATTGACACTTGCTCAGATTATCAAACATCTTTATTTTCACCCAGTAAGATTCTGGTCAGCTCAGCCCTAGCTATCCAGGCAAGGTCAAATGGGTACCAGCTGAACGTTTGGGAGTTCATACACATCTCCCTGCACTTCACACCAGCTGCCCACTTCACTCTCAGCCCTAGTCTCCATGGGCTAGGTCAGTGCCTGTGGGCTCAGGAATTCACACAACTCCCTAAACTTCAGACCAGACAGCCATTCCTCTCCTCTGATCTCAAGGTCAGCAGGTGCCTGTAGATAATGTCCATACTTTGCCTGTGTCTTCATTGCTGCATTTCCCCAATTTCACTCACACGTAGATCCAGGTGGTCACCAGCAACTATATAGCTCTTGTTCCCTTTAATTTTCATGGGATGGGTTCGGTGATGGACTGGCCTTTCTTGTCTTGTTGTTGTTGTTGTCAGGTGCCATCGAGTCGGAACC
>NW_006408735.1:3714390-3715482 GCF_000296735.1 Chrysochloris asiatica
CCCATGCCCCTTTGTTATTTCTCTTACTGTTGTTGTTAAGTGCCATGGAATCGGTTCCGACTCATAGTGACCCTGCACAGGGTTTCTGAGGCTGCAAATCTTTACGGGAGCAGAAGGCCTCATCTTTCTCCCATGGTCGAACTGCCGACCTTGGGGTTAGCAGCCAGATTCGTAACCACTACGTTACCAGAGCTCCTTATTTCTCTTATAAAACCTCATAATTCCATAGGTCTGGAGTTTTGCAATGAATCATGCTCACTAAACTACTTAAACCAAGTAGAGACCAAGTCTGACTTCCTCTGATGCCACAAGAGGGAAAGAGGACCAAATTCAAAATCAGGCCAAGGGTGATTCCTGTGAAATGAAGGTCAGACGTGCCTCCACCCTCTACCAGTGTCTTTAAAATCCGTCACACTTGAGAACCAACTTAGAAAACACATCCTTATGATTTTGTTTCTTTAGAACCCCACTCTTGGCTGGGTTTTCTAGAGAAGCAAAACCAGTGAAACATATATATGTATATAAATAAACAGAAGTTTATTTTCAAGGAAAAAGCTTACAATTGTGAGTTCCAGGTCCTCAGCAGAAGAAAGAGAGTCCTCCCACATGTCCACTATACTGGGAGCTGGCCACACACCCAAAGAAGCATTGCTATTGATTGGCTGCTCATAGTCACTCATTACAGAGCTAACTACGCCTATATTAGGTTTTATCACCATGGGAAAAAGCACATCCCAACGGCATAACTTCTAGAAATCCTGGCCTAGTCAAGCTGACACAAAACCCCAACCATTACACCATAGCATTCAAGCATGTGTTCCTGCACAAGGTGTTAAAAAGTGAGGAAAATTAAAGAATGTATGTGATAAGTTCTGAGTCACATGTGGTGGAATTTATAAACCAAGTCCATGCAACGGGACCATGTTATACAGTTAAAGTGGTCAACTGTAACCCCAAAGGGGATAAAAATGAGAGAAAATATAAGCATTTATTTATTTATAAAACATGCTCTTTAATTTCTAAAATGAAGTCAGTTCATAAGCATTTCTTTTATAAAAATTTCTTTAAGCATTTTCTTTTATAAAAAATAAA
>NW_006408735.1:3715702-3722141 GCF_000296735.1 Chrysochloris asiatica
CTTTTGGAAAGTCAACAAACTTCTTTGCAATATGCCTCACTTCCTCATTCTTTATTTTTAATTTCAAACAACTATAAAATAACCTTTGTTTTGTCAAATGAAATGAATCAAATAGTTTTACCTTGTTGTTGCTGTTGTTATTGTGAAGTGTCTTCAAGTCAGTTCTAACTCACTGCAACACTGTATTGAGTTTCCAAGGAGCCATTGGTGAATTTTAACTGCCAACAGTTGAATTGGTGACATTTTATTGCCTTATGGTACAAACCAACCTTGCAGTCCAGTGCATTATCCCACAGTGCCACACCAGGACTCCAGTTTCACCTTATTGTTGTTGTTTGTTGTTAAGTTCCATCAATTTGGTTTCAACTCATAATGACTCTATATGAGGTTTCTGAGGAGCAACTGGTGAGCTTGAATCGCTGACTTTGCAGTTTAAATGGACTTTGAAGTCTAGCATATTAACCCACAGTGCCTCTCCGTCCAAATATTTTTAAAAGAAGGAGGTTCAAATCCACCAGTCTTTCCTTGGAAACCCTATACAGGGTTGCTATGAGTCAGAACTGACTAAAGGGCACTTGTCAACAATAACATGAGGTGAGTTTCACCTTACCCCATTCAAAAAACAAAACAGAACAAAACAAAAAAATATACTACCAGGGTGTCATTTTGACTCATAGTGACCCTATAACTGGTTTCCAAGACTGTAAAACTTTCTAAAGCCAACAGTCTCATCTTTCTCTGATGGATTGATGGGTTTGAACTGTGCAACTTGCAATTAACAGTACAGTGCTACTTACCTCATGTTTTTGTTGTTAAATGTCATCTACAGTTCTGACTCACAGAGAGCCATATAGGGTTTCCAAGGAAAGGCTGGTGAATTTGAACTGCCAACCTCACAGTTAGCAGTCCAGTGCTTATCCTACAGAACCACACCAGGACTCTACTTACCTCATAGGGGAAACAAAAATTATGAACTTCTATTAATTATTTACAAAGTACTGTGTAAATTGCATCTTTGGATCATTTCCCCATTGTATATTTGAATATACCCTTGGTTAACAAACAGAATGCTGAAATAATTAGTCATCTATACAATTCAAGGCCCCTTACAGTTGGAAGGAGGCTAGTTTAAAACACTTAGAAGTGATCACAGCCAGTGTTTGTAAAGACTTTTCCATTAACAATCTCTCTGTCAGCAAAACCTTGCAGCTCTGTGATCTATCAGGGCTGTCTCCTGGTGGACTTCTTTAAGAAATGCGAAGGAATGTTGGATAGATTGTAACTGCACATTCAGCACATCTTATATATGTTTGTTATTATTGTTGTGAGTAAACTGGGCACACAGTCAAAGTTAATGGACTATTCATTTGAAGCTTGGAACTTTCAGCAGAAAGTTAAGGAGGTTAATTGATTTATACTAACCTAGATAAAAGGGATTTTGTGTAGTTCAAAACTGGCAAAAGCTGATTTATCTAGGCATGATTCTAACCTACAGAAGATACTAAACACTAAATGTCAAAGTAAGATTTCAACTGTGAATTGAGATGATTGTTTTTGTATTTCATCATAAGTGTTGTGTTGTTGCGAAGTGCTGTCGAGTCAGTTCCAACTAATAGTGACCCTGTATAGGGTTTCCATGGAGCAGCTGGGAACTTTGAACCTCTGACTTTGCAGTTCAAACCAACCTGGAGGTCGAATGCTGATCCTATAGTACCACACAAGGACTTCAATTATTCAACATAATAGAGGGTACACAATAAAAACATAACTGGATTAAGAGTCAGGAGCTCAGAATTCTAGTCTCTTTATCTATTAATCATTTTATTTATCATGTAAACTTAAGTAAGTTATTTTAAATGCTTTCAGGCTACATTTTGTTGTTGTTATTTTTTTATTACAGGGTCATGGAGTATATTTAATCTTTTTAAAAAATAATTATTTAATGTAATTAAATAAAACAATAATTATGTATGCTATTGGTAACTGCCATAGAGTAAAATAATTAGGTATGGACTTTGGAAATTTTTTATATGCATTAGTGCAAAAAGAGAACTTACAAAATGGGCTTTTAGAGTCTATCTACATAGTTACTATACTACTGAAGACAAAATAGTTGAAAGTACTCTGGATATAAATGAAACCCAAAGGTCATTGAAATATTTCCATGAATGACCGAGGAAGGTAAGGGGAGTCAAAAGGTATATAAATCATCTTCTACCTACACCATTACTGTTTCTTCTCATGTTGACTTCTGAGTTGGAAAGGTTGCCCCATCTCTGAGTCAAGCTGAGCTCTCAGACATAAGACAGATGAAGTAAGTTATCAGCACTTAGTTTTGGGAGGCGAGTTTTTACCTTTACAGTTTACAACAGTATCTTTTAAAACTGTCTCTAAATAATCTAGACATATAGTTTGTCTAGCTTTTGGTTGATTTTATTTTTCCTATAACTCTTATTGCATAAAATGGAAGGAAAAATAGGTTTCAAAATTCAATTTAATATATTTGGGTTATTTTATTCCATTGGGAGCAAAGGACAGAGCAGATGCCAAAAGCAAACCTATATAAAAATCTGAAGCTTTGACCAGAAGCTAAAGAGCTCTCTTATAAATAACAACCACAAATCTTTCTGATATGAACTAGATTATAAAGCACGTTGAAACTCTTACACTTAAAAGACCATAAGAAAGAAAGTTTTATCTTTCTTGCTGAGGTTGTTTGTAACCTTAGAGCTAGCAGCAATGGAAAAATCATGTTGAGCTTTTAATATGTTGCTCACTTCATTGTTTTTCCAAAGGAATAAATGCACATGTGATTCTGATGACCTCATATGAGACATAATGGTGTTACATTGTAGTAGAACAGCAAGACTTTACTTGAAACCTTTTTTCATTCAGGGTGTTAAAGACATTGCCCACGCCATATAAATTATAACATTTTCCAAACGTACAGCTGCCTGCTTTAACTAAAGTCAAATCCAACAGCACTGCAGGATTCTTACTGTTTTGACCTTGGATAAAGGCAAAACCGAGGAGTTCTGGTGGTGCTGTAGGATAAGCACTGGATTGCAAATAGCAAGTTCTGCAGTTCAAACCCACCAGCTACTTCTCAGGAGAAAGATGAGAATTTCTGTCCCACGTAAAGATTTATAGTTTTAGAAACCCTATACAGGGTCATTATGAGTTGGAATCCACTTGAAGCCAGTGGATTTAAAGTCAAAACAAGCACATGAATATTGAGTTTGGCAGGAGAGCGCTGGTAAGAAAAAGAAAGTATTTTCCAGTGAGTTTATTATCAAGGATGTTAAATACTAAAGAAGTAATGTACATATTTTTAAACTACACATACAAATAAATGAGATAGTTGCTCTGCGACAAAATAAGCAAATGATTAAGTACCTGTAAAACATAAAGCAGACACATATCTAAGAGTTATTAACTAACAATAAAATTAGTCAGACTGGACTAACACTAGACTGAGATAGGCTTGTCTAGCCTAGATACAAACAGTAGCAAAACTGTCTAGAAGCATTGATCCTTCCTCTGATTATTTGTATCTATCAGCACATTTTTAAAATTACCCTCTGAAGTCATATCATGAGACAAAAAGTAAAATCCTGAAAGGCACATCTCAGCTTCAGGAAAATTAGATTTTTCCCCAAATCTAAGTATTTGTTAACTCTCTCTCCTTATATGTACCTAAGAAATAAATATATTTTTATGTATTTTATATAAATATGCTTCACAATGCCGTGGAGTCAGTTCCAACTCATAGTGAGTTTCCAAAGAGAGGCTGGTAAATTTGAACTGATACCCTTGCTGTTCACTCCGACGTTGCAGTCGAGTGTTTATTCTATAGAGCTACACCAAGAGTCCAAAAACATATTACAAAAAAGTTCATGGAAAAATTCCATTATCTTTCGATTCCATTTTTCCGTGTACTTTTTGTAGCGGAAATTCAGATACACATGAGTTTTGGGGGAAAAAATATGAAAACCCATCATACAAATTCCCTCTGATACGTTGATTGAAGGACACAGTCATTTCATCTGAGTAGCTTGTTTGTGAACACATTTGAAATGTCTGAATTTTACCAATTTGATCGTTGTGCTGCTCAATATAAAAGTCAAGACATAGCTCTCTATGTCAATGTTATAATTTTAAAACCACCAGGTCAGAAGTTCTAATCCACCAGCAGCTGGGAGGGACAAAGATGACGCTTTCTGCTCCCATAAAGATTTACAGCCTGGGAAGCCCTATACAGGGTTACTATGTGTGGGAACCCAATGGATGACAAACAGTCCAGACACACATTCATTTGAAGAATTTAACTCTGTTACTAAAACATTTAGACTATCTTAATGACTGTAGAAAATAATGAATACTGCCAAGTCAAGAGGTATTTTCAAGGGGTGACTCTTCCAGAACAGCTTTGAAGTATTTGCTACTAGATCTATTTGCATTGTGCTAAGGGAGCTAATGAAGTCCTGGTGTGGTGCCATAAGATAAACACGGGACCTCAAGGTCCGTTTGAACCACAAAGTCGGCAGTTCAAACTCTCCAGCCACTCCTCAGAAACCATATGCAGGGCCACTATGATTATCTGCTCTGGAGTCCTGGTATGGTGCTGTGGGTTAATGCTCCGGACTGCAAAGTCGGATAGAACCGCAATGTTGGCAAGCTAGGAAACCCTGTACAGGGTCAATATGGGTCTGAACTGACTCGGGGGCACTTAACAACAGCAGCAATGAGTCAGATCTGACTCAATGGCACTTAACAATAAGAAAACAATGTATCTAATGTAGGGTAATCACTGTACTATTAACCACAATGTCCGAGGTTCAACCCTACCAGTCACTCCTCAGAAACCCTATTAAGAGTCACTATGAGTCTTAACCAACTCAATGGTTCTTAACAACAATAAAAGATTTAATTTACACACTTTCATGTCTTATTAACTTGTATTATTAGTGCATGGGAAAAACTACAAAACATACTCTCACATACTTAGGACACTTATTTTAAATCAAGGAATATTTTTACCTTTACATTTTACCGTTATTTGTGGGTTTCTTTGGTTTGGTGGTCATAATTTGTTTTTTTTGTTTTATTCAATTTTAAACGGTGGGGGAAAATGCTGGACAGTGGAACTAGAAGACACAGTCTTTATTCTCAGTTCTCCCTCTTTAGCCTTGTTATCTTTATTCACTTGATGACTCTCAGCTTTACTTTTCCCCCTCTCACCTATGACCTTACCCTCTCTCTGCCCCTCCTTCAGAAGCATTTACCATTAATTATACCTTCTCTCACTTTTATCTTCAGAATCTTTTTCTCCAATGCTTTCCTTCCATATGCTCACATAAATATATTCATATATTTCCTATGCTGAAATTACACACTATACAGGGTCACTATGAGTCAGAACCAACTCCACGGCGCATAACCACCACCACCACCACACACAGACAGGGAGTGCAGTGGCTACATATGATAAGTGCTAGACTGCAAACCACAAGGTCTGCAGTTCAAGACAGCCAGATGCTCCATGGGAGAAAGATGAGGCTTTCTGCTCCTGCAAGATTTAAAGCCTTGGAAACCATATACAGGGTCGCTATGAGTCGAAACCAACTTCACAGCACTTAATAGCAACATACCCACAGACAAAATAATGCACACACATACACAAAGTCAAATTAACATACTTTCCTTTCATCTTGCTTCCATATAAGATATCATCCTATCTCAAAACATTTCAAGATCCCTAGAATTTTTTTAGGTCCTCAAAAACTCTATATTCTCCCCCAAACAGTTTGATATGTAACAAAGCATGGTCATATCCAATGACTTAGAATTCTACTCCTAGGTAAATACCCAGAAAAAAATTTGCATTTGTGCAACAAGTGCTATACAGGAGTGTTTAGAGTTTCATTGTTTACAGAACAAAATTCTAGAAACTGACCAAATGTCTAGTAGATCGACAAGTAGATTGTGATATTTTGTGTATTGGACTACTATATAATAACGTAAATCAATTTACTTCAGCTACAAGAATCAACATGAATGACTTAAAATATCATGTTGAATATTTTAAAAAGCAAATCATACAATGATACATGTAGTATGCTTCTATTTTCATGACATTAAAAATTAACAAAATTAAAATATGATTTAGAGATACATCGTTGTTAGGTGACATCTGGTCTGTACTGACTCATAGCGACCTTACGCACAACAGAATGAAACACTTCCCAATCCTGGGCCAACCTCATAATGGTTATCACTCTTGAGCCCGTTGATGCTGACATTTTGACAATCCATCTTGCTGGGGGTCTTCCTCTTTTTCTCTGACTCTCTACCTTACCAAGCATGATAGCTTTCTCCAGTGACTGGTCCCTCCTGACAATATGTCCAAAGTACAAGAGACAAAATTTGGCCTTCCTGG
>NW_006408735.1:3723681-3735627 GCF_000296735.1 Chrysochloris asiatica
AATAACAATAATTGTTAGAAAGAATGAGAATAATTCAATTAAATTATCTATTGATCTTGTATTTGTAAAATAATGTATTAAGCACCATGTTTGACATATGCTTCTAGTACATTAGAAAAAACAGACATTTAACAGGTAAGTTGAGTATTAAGAGATGTGAAGCACAAGATGCTAAGGTTGTGGTAGTGGTGGTTGTGGGCCACCAAGTATGTTCCAACTCATAGCACCTCTGTATAGAGTTTCTGAGGCTACAAATCTTTACAGAAGCAGAAAGCCTCATCTTTTCTCTGTGAAGTGACTGGTAGAGTCATATTACTGACCTTGTGGTTAGTAGCCCATTTTGTAATCCACTATGCCACTAATTCTTCTTACAAGATGCTATGTTGTTGTTGTTGTTGTGTGCCACTGATTTAGTTCTGACTCATAGTGACCCAAGAGTGGTTGCTGGGTTTGAACTGCCAACAAACTGCAAATTCATAAGTTGTTACTGTTGTTAAGTGTTGTTGACATGGTTCTGACTCATAGGAACCCTGCAAAGGGTTTCTAAGAAGCAGCTGGTGAGTCTGAACTGCCAACCCTGCAGTTCAAACCAATCTTGCCATAGGTGCCTTCAAGTCATTTCCAACCAATCCTGAGTCTATGTACAACACAATAAAACATCATCTAGTTCTGCACCATGCTCACAATTGGTGCTATGGTTGACCCCATTGCTGCTGCTACTGTGCCAATCCATCTCGTTTGGAGCCTTTCTCTTTTTCATTGACCCTCCATTATACCAAGCATGATATCCTTCTCTAGGGACTGGCTCCTGATAGATCAGAAGTATGAAAGACAAACTCTGACCATCTTGCTTTCTAAGGAGCATCTGGTAGTACTTTCTCCAACACAAATTTGTTTGTTCTCCTGGCCATCCATGGTACCTTTAAATTTCTACTGCAACAATATAACACTCCTCCAAAAATAAAAAGTGCATCCATTCTATGGTCTTCCTGTTTTCGCTGTCCAACTTTCACATGCACGTGAGACTATTGAAAATACCATAGCTTGGGTGAGGCACACTTCAGTCATCAAATTGACATCTTTGTTCTTGAACAAACAAATAACTTTAAAGAGGTCTTGTGCAACAGATTTCTCTAATATAATATGTCATTTAATTTCTTGACTGTTCCTTCCATGAGTGTTGATGGTAGATCCAAACAAAATGAAATCTTTGAAAACTTCAGTCTTTTCTCCATTTATCATGATGTTAGGATCCTGTGGTGAAGATTTTTGTTTTCTCTACATTGAGGTGCAATCCACACCTAAGGTTGTGGTCTTTGATTTTTGATTTAGTAAGTATTTTAAGACTTCCTTGGGTTCAGCAAGCAAGGTTGTATCATCTGCATATTGTAGGTAGTTAATGAGTTCAATCCTGATGCCAGATTCTTCTTCAGATAATCCTGCTTCTCAAATTTATTTGATCATTCTATAATTGAATAAGTATGGAGAATGAATAAAATCTGTGGTACACACTTTTCCTGATTTTAAACCATTTAGTGCCCTCTTGCTCTGTTTGCACAATTGCCTCTTGGTCTGTGTACAGGTTCCTCAGGAGCACAATTAAGTGTTCTGGAATACTCATTCTCCACAATGTTGTCTATAGCTTATCATGATCTGTACAGTCTAAAGCCTTTATAGTCAATAAAGCACAGGTAAACATCTTTCTGGTATTCTCTTATTTCAGCCAAGATCCATCTGACATCAGCAATGATATCCCAAATTTCATTTTCTCATCTGCATCTGGCAGTTCCCCATCAATATACTGGTTGCAGCCATTTTTTAATTATCTTGAGCAAAAACAGTGTCTGATGATTTCCTCATGCTTTTGGGTCACCTCTTTTGCAATTAGCACAATTATGGATCTCTTCCAATCATTTGGCCAGGGAGCTGTCATCCAAATATTTGGCATAGATGAGTGAGTGCCTCCAGTGCTACATCAGTTTGTTAAAATATTTCAATGTGTATTCCATCAGTTACAGGAGCATTGTTCATTGTCAATGCATTCAATGCACCGTGGACTTCTTTCAGTACCATTGGTTCCTGATACTATGTTACCTTTTGAAATGGTGGAACATTTACCAATTCTTTTTGGTACAGTAACTCTGTATATTATTTCCATTTTGTTTTGTTGCTTACTGCATCATTCAATATTTTGCTCATAGAATCCTTCAGTATTTCAAGTCAAGGCTTGAATTTTTTCGTCAGTTCCCACAACTTGAGAAATGCTGAGCGTGCTCTTTCCTTTTGGTTTTCTAACTCTAGATCATTGTACATTTCACTATAATATTTGACTTTGTCTTGCCAAGTTGCCCTTTGAAAGTTTCTGTTCAGCTCTTTTACCTATTCATTTTTTCTATTTGCTTTAGCATCACTGTACAGCACATTTCAGAGTCTAATCTGACATCCATTTTGGCCTTTTATTTATTCCTTGTCTTCTTAATGTCCTTTTGTTTTCTTCCTGTATGATGTTCTTGATGTCATTCTTTTGGTCATTAATATCTAATGTAACAAATCTGTTCTGGAGGTTATCTCTAAATATAGGTGGGATATTTTCAAGGTTATATTCTGCTGACTCTTATAAACTTTAAAAAAATTATTCTAACTTCAGCCTGAACATGCAGATCAACAATTAATAATCTGTTCTAAAATCTGTCCCTTGCCTTGTTTTGGTAGATGATATGAGGCTTTTGCACCATTTCTTTCCACAGATATAGTCAATTTTATTTCTGTGTATTCCATCTGATGAAAACACCTGTGTAATTATCTATTAAGTGGCTTTAAAAGTGTATTTGTAATGAAGAAGTTATTAGTCTTACAAAATTCTATCATGCAATTTCCAGCATCAATTCTATCACCAAGGTCATATTTACCAACTACTGATCCTTCTTTGTTTCCAACCTCTGCATTCCAATCACCAGTAATTTTCAATCCAAATTTGATTGCATGTTTGTTAACTTCACAATGAATAAGTTAGTTGTTCTTGTTGTTGTTATGTGCATAGAGTCGGTACCAACTCTTAGAGACCCCATGCACAACAGAAGGAAACACTGCCCAGTCCTGGGACAACCTCACAATCATTGCTACACCTGAGCCCATTGCTGCCACCACTGTGCCAATCCATCTTGTTTGGGGTCTTCCTCTTATTCTCTGACCATCCACTTTACCTAACATAATATCTTTCTCCAGTGACCAGTTTCCTCTAATAATATATCCAAAGTATAAGAGATGAAGTTTGGGCATCTTGCTTTCAAGGAACTCTCTGGCTGTACTTCTTCCAAAACAGATCGGTTTGTCCTTTTGGCAGTCCATGTACGTTTAATATTCTCCTCCAACACCATAACTTGAATGCATCAATCTTTCCATGGTTTTCCTTATTCACTGTCCAAGTTTCACATGCATATGAGCTTATTAAATATATCATGGTTTGGATCAGGTGCACCTTAGTCATCAAACTGACAACTTTGCTCTTCAACATTTTAAAGAGTTCTTGTGCAGCAGATTTGTCTAATACAACACATCATTTGATTTCTTGACTGCTGCTTCCATGAAAGTTAATGGTAGATCCAAGCAAAATGAAGTATTTGACAACTTCAATCATTTCTCCATTTATATGGGTGGTGTATATTGGTCCAGTGGTAATGATTTTCATTTTCTATGCATTGAGGTGCAACCCATACTGAAGGCTATGGTCTTTGGTCTTCATCAGTAAGTATTTAAAGTCTTCCTCACTATCAGCAAGCAAGGTTGTATAATCTGCATATAGCATAGTGTTAATGAGTCTTTCCCCTATCCTAATGCCATTGTTTTCTTCATATAATTCAGTTTCTCAGATTACTTGCTCAGCATACCGATTGAATAAGTATGGTGAAAGAATACAACCCTGCTGCACACCTTTCCTAATTTTAAACCATTCGGTGTCCCCTTGTTCTGTTTGAACAACTGCCTCTTGGTCCACATACAGATTCCTCATGAGCACAATTAAGTGTCCTGGAATACTAACACTTCACAAAGTTGTCCATAGCTTGTCGTGATCCACACAATCAAAAGGCTTTGCGTTGTCAGTAAAGCACAGGTAAACATAGTTCTGATATTCTCTGCTTTCAGCCAAGAGCCAGCTGACATCAGCAATGATATCCTTCATTCCACATTCTCTTCTGGGTACACCTTGAACCTGTGGAACTTTTCTGTCAATTTTTAGATTTCCTTTAGTGAAACTTTACTTGCATGGGCTATCAGTGATACTGTCCAATAATTTCGGCATTTGTTAGGTCACCTCTCTTTAGAATGAGCATAAATTTGGATTTCTTCCAGTCAGTTGGCCAGGTTGTTGTCTTCCAAATTTCTTGGTATAGATGAGTGAGTGCCTCCAGGCCCGCTTCAGTTTGTTGAAAGATTTCAATTTGTATTCCTTCTATTCCCAGTGTCTTGCTCTTTGTCAATGCCTTCAGTACACCTTGGACTTCATCTATCAGATTCATTGGCTCTTGATCATATGCTACCTCTTGAAATGGCTGAACAACAACCATTTCTTTTTGCTACAGTGAGTCTATATATTCCTTCCATATTCTTTTGATGCTTTCTGCATCATTCAATAATTTACCCATAGAATCCTTCAATACTACAAATCAAAGTTTTCCAAGTTTTTCTTCAATTCCCTCAGCTTGAGAAATGCTGCACATGTTTTTCCCTGTTGGTTTTCTGAATAAGTTAATATAATTCTTCAATTTCATCATCACTGGCTTTAGTGGTTAGTGTATAAATTTGATTATTAGTGATATTAATTGGTCTTTCTTGCTGGCATATGGTATACTTCAAGATAGATCTTGATATGTTCATTTTGATGATGAATGCAACACCATTCCTCTTAAATTTGTCATTCTAATATAGTAAATCATGTGATTGTCAGATTCAAAATGATCAATACCAGTCCATGTCAGCTCACTAATGCCTAGCATCTTGATGCCTATACTTTCCTTCTCATTTTTGACAATCAAATTTTCCTAGATTCATAGTTTGCACATTCCATGCTCCAAATTTTAATGGATGTTAACAGCAGTATTTCTTCATTTTGAGTTGTGCTCCATCAGCAAATGAAGGTCTCAAAAGCGTAAATCCATCCGTGTCATCATAGTCAACACTACTTTGAGGAGGTAGCTCTTCTCCATTCATTTTTTGAGTACCTTCCAACATGAAAGGTTCATTTTCCAGGACTAGGTCTGTTCATCATGTTTCAATATTCATTATTATGGTGCTATCTGAGAATGTTTCACTACTATTTATAAAGTTTTCAGTGGCTAAGTAGTATGCCTCTTCTTTTTTGGAGTCTGTCTTAGTCTTGAAACTCAGCTGAAACCTGTCCATGATGGTGACCCTGTAAGCATTCAAAATACCAGTGGCACAGCTTCCAGAATCACAGTAACGTCCAAGCCACCACTATGCGAGAAACTACAGACAAATGGTGGAAATTTATAAGAGCACTTTATAATCATCATCATCTAAACATCTAAGTTCAAACTTAGTCTTCATTTTTCTATAATATGACTTTTATCCCCACAAATATATTGTATTACTAGAGAGATCACTAGTCAGCTCATAATTGCCTTTACTTATTGACGTCCTTAACCAATTTGACCTCTCTGAGACATTTGCTACTCCTAAGGACACCATTCAATAATTTGTTTAATGATTATTGAGTATTCTGTATGTGTAGGAGAAATGTAAACATAGTACCCTTAGACTCTATGACACTTCTTTCACTTAGTGCCTCTACTTTTCTAGCTTTTATTCCTTTCTTCTCTGAGCTCCCATGTCCCCTTTCCATTGCTAAGTATTGGTCCCAGCCACTTAGTTATATAGTTCTTTGCCTTATTCTTGCACACTTACGATTCTCCCTTAGTTGGGAGCCTGACATTGGTTACATTATTACAACATCCTTTTTACTGCTCACTGTCTTCAGTCACTCCTGCATCAAAGACTATCTGACCCTTATCAGCATTGGAAAACAAAACAAAACGTTATTCACTGCTTTAAAATTTATGACATCCTTTCATTGCTTACATGATTCAGCTTAAGTTCATTAGCTTGGACCTTCAGGCCTTTCATAATATCTTCTTAATATTTCTTTGCAGTCTCACTGAAAGAATTCCCCATTGATTCCTATGCTCTAACCATCTCAAATTATAAGAAACTTTGAAGTACAGCTTACAATATATTTTATGTACTCTACTATAAAACATACTATAATATACTGAGCTTATAATAAAAAATGCCTTTAAATAGGCTTATTTTCCCAAAGAACTCTAATATAAAAAATATTAAATTGGGATAAAAAAGTGTCAGAAAAAAATTTAAGAATCTGACTTTTAAAAAATGAACCTCTTCTCAGATAATTGTATAGTCTGCATAGAGAATTTTATAGAGAATTTTATGAATTTTCTGCCTTATTTTTCAGCGTTGAATATAAAAAATACTATGTAAATTTGTAGTTACAGAAAACCTGTATAGGGTTTCCAAGGAGTAGGTGGCAGGTTTGAATGACCAACCTTGCCATTAGCAGTTCAGTGCCACACCAAGCCTCCATTGTTGTTGTTGTTGTTAAGTGCCGTCGAGTCAAGCCTCCATACTCACATATAAAAGCTACTAAACCCTCAAGCTACTCCAAAGAAGAACCATGCGTCTCTCTGTTTCCATAAAGACTTGCTGCTGCTGTTGTTACGAGCCATTGAGTTGGTTCCAATTCATAGCAACCCTGTATAGGGTTAGGGAGGGGGTGGGTGTGTTTAAATTGCTGACCTTGCAGTTACCATTGTTATTGCTAAATACTGTAGAGTTGGTTCTGACTCATAGTGACCCTGTATAGTATTTCCAAGGAGCAACTTGTGGTTTGAACCCTCGATCTTGTGGTTAGCAGTGCAGTGCTTATACTACAGTATCATACCAGGAGTTCTTGGAAATTCTATGGAACAGTCTGCTCTGTCCTATTGGGTCATGATGAATCTAAATTGATTCCATGGCAAAGGGTTTGCTTTTGGGATTATGATTTTACTCTACTGAGCATCTGTGGTCTATAAAAGCTAAATACTTAGCTAAAGACATTGAGTGGTTCCAACCGAAGGTAAGTGTTGTAATCTATCAAGACAGCTACTACTTTCTGTAGTATTTTACATCAGCAGCTTAAAGGACATATCCTCCCTATTAAGGATCTGAATGCGTTTTGGAATAAATATGCTCACCAGTGAACAATTAAGCTACTAGATTTTTTCTACATCTAAGTAGGAAAAAATTGTGTTCCCTGAAACCAAAGCTTAAATTTTATTACTTTTAAGTTAGATTTCACATTTTAATTGATACTTCACATAACAAAACAAAGGAATTACTATGTGCATAAAAAGTTTGAAGAGAAGTTAGAAAAAAAAAATAAAAGGCTATGTAACAGTAGATAAAAAGCTTATATGGCATTCATGTTCCGCAGTTTCAGATGCCCATTTGATTTTAATTAATACAACTCAAGATTTCTGGATGTTTCTTTATGTGTTTTATTATTACCTAAAAGTTACACTCATTGGTTCAAATGAAGCCTCTTACAGCCTCTTGATTCATAGTTTTTTTATGATTCATAGTTTTTTTTTTGATTTTTTATGATTCATAGTTTTTTTATGCTTCTCAGACACACTACAGAGAAATTGGTATGAGAAAGTAGGAGAATTAACTTTTTAGAAACATAGAAAACATCCTTTGGATTCTATTAGACCTCAGCTTTTCCAGAAAAAAACTATAACACAGGAAAGGTTTAAACTATATTGCACATATATAAACAATATGTACGTAGATGCAGTTTAAATGATTGTGATGCTTTTAATTTATAAAATAGGTGCAGCTATGTTACTTTTTTAAATTATGGGATTCAATTCTCAATATTATCAATGAGGAAAGTAGGCAAGCCTAAAAAGAGTTGAATGAATAGTAGTTCACATCCAGATATCTGTTACATGTCAGAGTTAAGAGTTTTACTATGTCAAGTACAGGACTTTTAACCCGTCTAGTGCAGTGACTGCCTGAGAGTCTCTTCAAGAATAAGAATAATGTAATTTCTTCAGGAAGAGTAAAAATGAATAAACATGTGAATAAATAACCTGAAGTGATTTGCAAGAACTAGAATGAGCATATGTCTAATATTGTTCTCAACAGATCTCGATAAGGACAAATCAGTAAATGAAGAGCAGGTCTTTCCAGCTAACATTTTCCAGTAGAATGTAAATAAAAATAAGAAACTGAAATACTAAATTTAGCAAGGAATTATTACCCCCTTGAGTAACATAAAAACCGAAGATAACAACCCTGAATTTGATCATCTAACAAGTAGTTCACGTACCTAAAAGACACATGGTCTAAATCAGTGACTCTTAATACACAGGCCAGAGGAGACCCAGGAGACCCTTCAACCTAGTGTGTAATCCCACAGCTGCTGCACGATCATTACTATCTGTTTCATTACTGCAGGGAGAAAAATGTTCCCTATACTCAGGTAGTTAACAGTTTCCATAGTATTTTAAAAAGGAATCAAGTGTTCACCCACCAGAGATATCTGAGAAGATATTCTTCCTTGTTTCTTCCTTTGACTCATCTTCAAATCATCAAATTAAATAAAGAAGCTGTGGACTTTATTGTTATGTGCTGTTGAGACAGTTCTAACTCATAGCGACCCTGTATAGGATTTCTAGGCTGTAAATTGTTATGGGAGCAGAAAACCTCAGTTTTTTCCTGTGAAGCAGGTGATGGATTCAAACTGCTTACCTTGTGGTTAGCAGCCCAAAGTATAACCCATTATGACATCAACACCCGTGTTGCTATTGTCATTAGGTGTCGTGTAGGGTTCCATCTCATAGCAACCTTATGTACACTAGAACAAAACACTGCCTGGTCCTGCACCATCTTCACAATTATTGTCAGGCTTGAGCCCATTGCTGCCACCAATGGGCCCATCCATCTCCTTGGAGGTCTTCCTCTTTTACACTACCCCTCCATTATACCAAGTATGATATCCTTCTCCAGGGACTGGTTCCTCCTGATAATATGTCCAAAGTACTTGAGATGAAGTCTTGCCATCCAGACTTCTAAGAAGCATTCTGGCTGTACTTCTTCCAACACAGATTTGTTTGTTCTTATGGAAGTTAATGGTGTTTTTTTAATAATCTTCTCCAACATAACTCAAATGCATCAATTCTTCTATGATCTTATTAATTGTCCAACTTTTACAAGCACATGAAACTTTTGAAAATACCATGGCTTAGGTCAGGCTCACCTTAGTCCTCAAACTAACATCTTTGCTCTTGAAAACTTCAAAGTGATCTTGTGCAACAAACTTTCCCAATGCAATATGTCTCTTGATTTTATAACTTCTGCTTGCAAGAATGTTGGTAGCAGATCCAAGCGAAATGAAGTCTTTGACAATTTCAATCCCTTCTCCATTTATCATGATGTCATTTATTGGTCCAGTAGTGATGATTTGTGCTTTATTTAGACTGTGGATGTTGTTGTTGTTAAGTGCCATTGAGTTGGTTCCAACTCTATATACAGTTTCTGAGGAGCAGCTGATGATCTTGAACCACTGACCCTGTGGTTCAAACCAACCTTGCAGTCCAGCGCAATAACTCACAGGTCCACACTAGGACTCCACAGCACCACACCAGGATATTTAGCCTAAATTATGATACAGATATATCCTCTGCCAAGCCTATATTTATTTGTAGATGCAACCCATTTGCCTTCCCACACTGGTTCAACTTGTATGTTTGTATTTACATATGCTACAAATACATAAATGAATATAGTAGAGCATAATCCTTAGCCATAACTAAATAACTTGAGGGATGAGTCATGCCCTGGGGCTCAGTGCCATAGTCTTCATGATTTAAAAAAATATTCTACATCCTACTTTGATGAGTAAATGACTGAGATTGTAAAGGTTTGTGAGTGGTCATCAAAAGTGCCACTATTGGAATCTCCTCATCTGGAGCAAAGAAGAGTGAAGAAAATAAAAGTCACAAAATCCTAAGGTCTAATTGACCAGGAGAAACTGAGCTTCCACAACCCTAAAGCCAGAAGGACTAGATGGTGCCCAATTACCACTACTGATTACTCTGAAAGGAATTGTGTTGCTAGGTCCTTGATAAAGTGTAAGAAAAATCCAGAATAAAACTCAAAATCATAAAAAATAGACCAGACTTACTGATTGAACACAGACAGGTGGAATTCTGAGACTATGCATCTTAGTCACCGTTCAAGCTTTGAACTGAACTTACCCAAACGGCTCAGTTAACATTAGGGAGATATGCACCTCTTAAAACAATCAACTATAAGAGATCAAAAGGGCAGCCTTTGCCCAAGGTCAAAGTTCAGAAGGCAGGAAGGGACAGGAAAGAACAGGAATGGAAATGGGGAATACAGGAGGAAGTGGAATGTGTAATGTTATATAGTGGAGATCAAAATCAATGACATTAAACAATATGTGTTTGAGTTGTTGAATGGACAACATAATTTCTCTAAAAACCTTCACCCACATCATAATAAAAAAGTTTAAAGTATATATATAACAGAAAGGGCCAGAATCAAGAGAGTGTTCTAATAAGTTCTTGAAGTACAAATAGTAAAAGAACACACCTATGTTAGATGCCACGTTTGAAGACAGAAAACCCATTATTATGAGGTAGAGGATCAAATCACAATGTGGTTTCTTATTTTGAAGTCCTACCTTTGATCATTTCTGAAATGTATATTGTTCCTGGTGCAAAATTCAAAGTTAGGAAATAAATAATGACTTTTCCAAGGAAAACACATTTGAGTGTTTCCATCAATCTAGTACAGAATAGATTTCAGTCACAACTACAAGAGCAAATCACAACTGAAAATTGCAAGAAGAAATATTGTCATTTGGGGATCTAGATGGGATAGAACTTAATAAAGAGATCAAAGTATCCATATTTTTTAAATGTTTGAAAGCAAGTATTATTTCACTACATATATAATATGAGGGTAAGTAAAAAAAAATATTGCTACAAAATCATAGAAACATTTATTAGACAAAAATATTAAGATGTGAAGCTATTGTTTCTTAATATATCTTCCATCTAGATCCACACATTTCTGAAGGTGGTGTTTTCATCTCTCTAATCCTTCCCCTAGCAATTCTGACTTTTTGATTCACACCACATCAAAAGGAGTGTTGGCTTTTTGGAGGAACTCAAATCATGCTCCTTCCAAATGTTCTTTAAGTTTGGAGAACAGAAATAAATCTGAAAGAGGTTTCCCAATGAAATTCGCATAGGGTAGCTCTTGCTACACTTGAAGACTGAGCAGGTGCATTGTCTTGGAAAATTCCTCAGTGCAAATTTCTAGGTCTTTTTTCTAAAAACCATTTAAGTTTTCAGTTTTCTTAAAACTTCCTCCAAATAAGCTTCTGATTTAGTTTCATAGTGTGCAGGAGAAGGTAGAATCCCACTGATTAGTTTTCATCTTATCTAGATGGGTCTGGTGAAAGGAGATGGGGATGAGATTCTTAAGATTCAATAGTGAGTCATTGTTACCATGACTAATTGTGACCATCACAACTGTAAAGGTAGAAGTTTTGTAACAAAAAGGGGGGCAGTAGTTAAATGTAAAATCCAGGAACAAAGGATCCTAGGACCATGAGGGGAGAAGAGCATGAGTGGAATGTGGAATCGTATCCAGAGAAGCACTGACACCAGAGATATAGGCAGAGATGATGACACGGAGAAATAGAGCAGCTGAGGACAGACTCATGGAAAGAGAAAGGCTTTGTGCTGGAGGCCAGGAGGCAGGCTTGCAGTACCCTTTCATTGCTTAAATGATTATATATTCCTGAGTGTTTTTGTGTACATCCAAAAAAAA
>NW_006408735.1:3736420-3743573 GCF_000296735.1 Chrysochloris asiatica
CTGCTAAATGGACAATGGAATATTTAGCATAGTAATAAGACAATTATTTTTAAATGCATTTTAGATAAAATAGCATGTTTGAAATCTACAAGTCAACATAAAAAACATTACTATTGATTCTTCACCATAATTTTTGAAGAAAATGACCATTTTATGGTTCTGATTACAACTATTATTCCCTGTGAGCCGTCATGGAAATGTTTTTACATGTGAAGTGTGTTAAAATTCTATTAGTTAGTCAATTATAGGTAATCCATTTGGCTAAATGAGGTTTCTATCAACAAACTAAACTATTAGCTGCTCAAAATAGGACTATAGATTGAGTCTATTCATGAAAATATATTCCCTATTGATTGGTGTTTAGAGAACTTGATAATGTACTTTTAATTCAGAAACTATAGTTAGTGTCCCCAAACTCTACTTGAAATATCTTTTATTAGTCTTTTTCACAAGGGAGCCAAACTGTTACTTCCTCGTAAGTGGCTTGCAATTTTCAAGGATTACTTTAAGTGTGAATTCTCAAGTATTTCTTCCAGCTGCCTCCTGTCAGGCTATAATCCCATACTGAGCCTTGTCAGAGGTCACTGAGCTCTTGGCTAATGCACTTCATTAGGGAAGGAAGGCAGGACGGTTCCAGCACACAAATGGCAGGAGATGTAGAGCAGAACTAGGCTTTTCTTTTTCTTTTTAATCACATTAAATTTGAAATCCATAAAATTTTTAAAATAATTTAAAGTGGGTTTCAAATTATTTAGAACAAAAATTACTGTATTAAAACGTCTATTGTAATTTAGAATAATTTGGAAATCTCTGCTATATCCTGGAATTAAAACACCCAAGCTATAAACAGTGACAAATAAGTCATTGATAATTGTTTTAGAGGACATGTTTCTTTTTCAAAATTACCCCCTTAAATCAATGTGAGTTTTTAAATTTACATTTTCCCTGAAATTGAATGTTACTATATTTATTTTGATCCTATAAGTTCTTTATACAGAAAAGCTTCTAATTCTAGTGAAGGTGTAATTGGAAAATAGAGAAAATGGTAACATTTATAATCCTAAAATCTTTATCTTGTGGAACCCTTTTTTATGCATAAAAATTCATTGTCTCAGTTAAGAGATGAGCAGGAAAAAAAGCCACACCAGCACTGTATGAGAAAGTTATGGTTTCAAGTAAAGTATTCAAGACAAACCACTAAATATTTCTTCTCCATATGCACAGTTTTTGTCTTGCTGCTGATGTTTTGTTGTTGCTGTTGTTGTGTTTTAGACGTATACAATAATGTGTATCGTTTAGTCAAGAAGATTTTAATTCTCAGGATAAAACAAACTGAAAAATGCATTTCTGTTAATGCCATTGTTAAGTTGAAGTAATCATTAAAAAGGTAGAGAAAATATGATTCTACAAAACAGTTTTTTATAGCAAAAAATTATGAGAGGTTTTTTTCTAAGTTTTTCTCAAAAAAGACAACACGATTCTTAATCATGCATGTCAAGATTACAAAATATAAGATACATGGTCTCATTATCATACTCCATTTATAGGCAAAATTTTCTCTTTGTTTCGTATTGGAAATTATTTAGTTTGTGTCATGTAAAAACCACAAAAGAGATAAAATAATCAAAACATATTGCAAATTTCTGGTAGCTTAGTGGTTACGAACCGGGCTGCTAACATCAAGGTCAGCAGTTCAAAACTACCAGTCGATCTGGGGGAGAAAGATGAGGCTTTCTGCTCCCATAAAGATTTACAGTCTCAAAAATCCTGTACAGGGTCGCTATGAGTCGGAACGTTCTCCACGGCGCACACCACCACCACCACTGTGTATTAAAAGAGAGCAGAGTGGTCCCATATGCTAAACACTGGACTGAAAACCACAAGCGCCCTGGTTCAAGCCTGTAAACTGCTCCAAGAGAGAAAGATGAGGCTATCTGCTCCCTTAAAGATTTAAAGCCTCAGAAACCCTATACAGGGTCATTGTGAATCAAACCAATTCAGTGGCACTTAAAAACAGCAACAAACATATGTTTAAAAGTCAGTGCTTCTCTGTCTACATGAAATTGTTTTTAGGTGCCCTCGAGGGTTATACTTACAGCACAATGTTGTTATTGTTGTTAAGTGCCGGTTGAGTCGATTCCGACCCATAGGGACCCTGTATGGCATTTCCGAGGAGCAGCTGGTGAGCTTGAACCGCTGACCTTGCAGTTCAAATGGCTTTGCAGTCTGGCCCATTAACCCACAGCACCGCACCAGGACTCCTACAGCACTCTAGAATGAAATATTGCCCAGTCCTGTGCCATCCTTACAATCATTGTTATGCTTGTGCCCACTGCTACATCCATGAGTGTTGGTAGTGGATCCAAGCAAAATGAAGTCTATGACAACTTCAATAATTTCTCCATTTATCATAGTGTTATTTACTGGTCTTGTTGTTGTTGTTGTTGTCAGGTCCCATTGAGTCGAAACCGACTCATAGCGACCCCATGCACAGCAGAACGAAACAATATCCGATCCTGGGCCAACCTCACTACCACTGCCACACTTGAGTCCATCAATGATGTCACCTGGCCAATCCATCTCGTTAGGGATCTTCCTCTTTGTCTCTGACCCTCCACCCTACCCAGCATGACATCCTTCTCCAGCAACGGTTTCCTCCGGACAATATGTTCAAAGTATGAGAGATGAAGTTTAGCCATCCAGTGTCCCTCTTCTTCTGCTTGAATGACTGCCTCTTGGTCTATGTACAGGTAGGTTCCTTATGAGCACAATTAAGTGTTGTGGAATACCAATTTTCCACAGTGTTACCCAAAGCTTGTCGTGGTCAACACAGTCTAAAACCTTTGCATAGTCAACAAAGTACAGGTAAACATCTTTCTGGTATTCTCTGCTTTCAGCCAAGATCCATCTGATGTCAGCAGTGATATCCCTCCTTCCACATCTTCTGAATCTGACTTGCACCTCTGACAGTTCCCTGCCAAAGCACTGTTGCAGCCCTTTTTGAAACATCTTTAGCAAAATTTTACTTGCATGTGATATTATTGATACTTTCCAAAGATTTTCACAATCCTTTGAGTCATCTATCTGGAATGGACACAAATATAGATCTCTTCCTATCAGTTGAACTGGTGGCTGTCTTCAAGTTTCTTGATATAGATGAATGAATGTCTCCAGTGCCGTGTCAGTTTGTTGAAAGAGTTTAATTTGTATTCCATCAATTCCTGGAGACTTGTTCTTTACCAATACTTTTAGTGCATTTATATGGATATTGTTTAGTTGTCCAGTGATAAGGCTTTATGTTTTCTTTACACTGAGGTGCAATCCATACAAAAGGCTGTGGTCTTTGTTCTTAATCAGTAAGTATTTGAAGTCCTATTCACTTTCAGCAAGCAAAGTTGTATCATCTGCAGATTATTCATGAGTCTTCCTCCAATCCTAATGCTAGGTTTTTCTTCATATATCCCAGTTTCTTGGATTATGTGCTCAGTATGCAAATTGACTAGTGCCTGTATTTTTTTCTCAAAAAATTTAACTGGTTAATTGAGCCCACATCTCTCATTGTTGCTATTGTTGGGTGCCATCGAGTTGTGTATGAATCATAGCAACTTCTTGTACAACAGAACAAAACACTGTCCAGTCCTGTATCATCCTCACAATTGCTGTCATGCTTGAGCCCATTGTTGCTGCCGCTGTACCATTCTACCTCCTTGGGTGTTCTTCATCTTTTTCACTCATCCTCCACATTACCAAGCAGAATGTTCTCCAGGGACTGGTTCCTCCTGTTAACATGTCCAAAGTACGAAAGATAAAGTCTCGTAATTCTGGCTTCTATGGAACATTCTGGTTGTACTTCTTCCAACACAGCTTTGTTTGTTCTTCTGGCAGTCCATAGTACTTTCAATGTCCTTCTTCAGCACCATAACTCAAATGCATCAATTCTTCTACTGTCTTCTTTATTCACTGTGATAGGTAAGGTTCTGTGTCAACTTGAATGAGCCAGGACTCCCAGTTTGGGACAGTTGATAGTGAACTCTATGATGATTGGCTATGAGTAGCCAATCAATTGAAAGCAGGGGGAATGACCTGCTCCCCAAATAATGGGTATGCAAGAAAGACTTGCTCTTTTCCCTGCTGGATCTGGAACTTACATCTGGGTCATCCTCCAACCTCCAGTTCTTTGAACCTAACCCAGTGGCCTACTCTATTGTGTGTTTGCCTGCTGGGTCTGCCTGCTGAGTGTGTCTGGAAAACCTGTCACCTTCTAGAGGGTCCTGTACATCTGTTCATGTCACCTAGTTGTATGCTCCATTCCTCTGATTAGGCAGCATACCTCTCAAGGCCTTGGTCACACATCACCCTGCTGATGCCCCTCCTCCAACACCAAGGTCCTGCTCTGAGCCCCAACTTTGGATTCCTGCCTTCTGGGCCCATCTGCCAATACTGGTTTGCCTGGAAGCACTTGGGACTGGAAGCAGCAGTCAAGAATTCAAACGACATATTGCATTAGGCAAATATGCTGAACATAACCAATTTAAAGTGTTCAAGAACAAAGAAGTCAGTTTGAGGACTAAGGTGCACCTGATCCAAGTCACGATATTTCCAATTGCCTCATAGGCATATGAGATTTGGACAATAAATAAAGAAGACTATAAAAGAATTGATTCACTTGAGTTATGGTGTTGGAGGAGAATATTAAAACTGCCAAAAGAACAAACAAATCTGTTTGGGAGAAGTCCAACCATAGTGCTCCCTAGAAGCCAGGATGGTGAGACTTTGTTTCTTATACTTCGGACATATTATCAGGAAGGACCAGTCCCTGGAGAAGGATGTCATGCTTTGTAAAGTGGTGGTGGTGGGAGGGGAAGTCACAAAGACGAGGAAGCCCCACAATGAGGCAGACGGGCACATTGACAACAATAATGGACTCAAGCATACCATGATTGTGAGGACAGTGAAGGACCCAGCAGTGTTCGTTCTATTGTGTACAGGGTTGCTATATGTGGAATCTGACTTGACAGCATCTAATAACAACTACTTTTCAGAAGCAAAAGCTTTGCTCTATCCATGTCATTAAGGTCAGTTCTACTCTTTCTCAGTTAGATTTTGAGTACCTCATTTTCCTGTACCACATCAGACAATGCTCTGCTGGTATTCATGAGGTTTTCAGTGGCTAACATTTCAGAACTTGTCTGCTTCTCTTTCTTCCTTGTCTGTCTTAATCTGCAAGCTCTGTTGAAACTTACTCATGATGGATGACTCTTCTGGTACTTAAAATACTGATGACCAAACTTCCTGAATCACAGCAGCACACAAGCCATCTCAGTGTGACAAACTGACAAATGAGTGGTAGGAGAACGGTCCAAGAAGCTAAAAGGCCCAATTGTTGTTATTGATAACTGCTATTGAGTCAGTTCCAATTCATAGCAACTCTGTATAGGGTTTTGGAGGAGCAGCTATGGGTTTGAACTGCTAAACTTGTATTTTTCAGTAAAGTTCTGTTCCTACAGCACCACACAAGGAGTTCAAAAGGTGCTAGGCACTGTATAATAAAAGTCCTCTCCCAGTACAGGAATCGTTCTGTAGATCCTTGATTGGCTGTCACCAGAAATTTCCTGGAACTCTCTAAGAGACAACCTCAGTATTTTTGAGATTGCGTCTCACTGTTAAGTACTTCTGATCTTTATAATTGAATCAAAATGTCTCTCTCTATAACTTCTACTCATCAGCACTAACTCTACATGATGATGCAAAACATAATCTACAAATGACTACCATTCAAATACTGAAGAAAGCTTTGATGCCTGTCTTTCTGCTCTTCAAGTCTTTGTTACTAGTTGCTATGAGCTGGCTTTGAATCACAGTGAGTTTATATATAACAGAACAAAATATTGTCCCTTCCTAGGCCATCTTCATGATTATGCATTATTACACTGACACTAAAGTCCATTGTTGTGACTGTTGTATCCATATCATTGTAGATTTTCTTCATTTGTGTTGGTCTTTTATTTTACCAGTATATGTATATGTCTTTTCCGATCAATTGACTTGTTCTGATCACATGTCCAAAGTAAGTAAGCCAAATTCTTGACATCCATGATTCTAAGAGCATTCTTATTTTATCACAATTTCATGTAAGAATAATGGGTTCTTTCTATGAAAGAAAAACCAAAAAAGCAAAATCTAATACTGTATTTTCAGTTTCCTCATATTCAGGATAATAAATAAGGTAAACAGGAGAAGAGTCAATGCATTTGAATTATGGTGTTAGAGAAGAATATTGAAAATAGCATATATTTCCAGAAGAACAATATATCTATCTTGGAAGAAGTATAACCAAAATAACCACTAGAAGGGCAGGAAGGCAGGCACCAAAGCTTTCTTCAGTATTTCAATTAAACAGTGTATTGCAATCTGCTCCAAAAGACTTTCCTCTTTAAATTGCTAAAAAGCAAAGATGTCGGTTTGAGGACTAAAAGGTCTTTTTGAGCAAATTTCAATACACTGTTTAATTTCTTGACTATAGCGTCCATCATTGTTGATTGTGAATCTAAGCAAAATTAAGTCTTTAACAACTTCAATCTTTTCTCCATTTATCATGATATTTATTTGTCCAGTGGTGAAGATTTTCCTTTCCTTTATGTTGAGGTGCAGTCAATTCTGAAGGCTGTAGTCTTTCATCTTCATCAGTATTTCCACTCCTCTTTGCGTCTAGGAAATGAGGTTGTATCATCTGCATATCACAGCTTGTTAAAGAGTCTTCTTCCAATCCTGATGCTAAATTTTTCTCCATATGATCCAACATCTCAGATTATTTGCTCAGCATACAGATTGAAAAGTTGTTGTTGTTGTTAGGTGCCATTGAGTCAGTACCAACCCATAGTGACATTATGCACAGCAGAATGAAACACTGCATGATCCTGGGTCAACCTCACTACTGTTACCATACTTGAGTCCATCAATGCTGCCACTTGGCCAATCCATATTGTTGGGGGTCTTCCTCTTTGTCTCTGCCCCTCCACCTAGCCAAACAGGTTATCCTACTCCAGTGACTGGTCCATCCTGACAATATGTCTGAAGTATGAGAGATGAAGTTTGGCCATCCTGGCCTCCAAGGAGCACTCTGGCTGCACTTCTTCCAAAACAGATCTATTGG
>NW_006408735.1:3745843-3747880 GCF_000296735.1 Chrysochloris asiatica
GCACTATATCTGACAGTGTTTCTCTGCTATTCATAAGGTTTTCAGTGACTAAATATTCGGAAGTAGTTCGTCACTCTTTCTTCCTAGTCTGTCTTTGTCTGGAAGCTCATCTGAAGACTGTCCACCATGGGTGACCCTGATGGCATTTAAAATACCGGTGGCATAGCTTCCAGAACCACAGCAACTCACAAGCCACCACAGTACAACAAACTGACAGATGACATGTTGAATTAATATGTTGAAATGATACAAGCCTCAAGCTACCTTAGCTGATTGTAAACCATTCAGTATTCCATTCTTCAGTTTGAATGACTGCCTCTTGGTCACTGTACAGGTTTCTCATAATCATAATTAATTGTTCCAAAATTTCCATTCTTCAATGTTATCCACAGTATATGATTCACACAGTTGAATGCCTTTGGGTAGTCAATAAAGCACAAGTAACCATGTTTATTTGTGTCTCCAAAATTCATCTGTCCATTTGTCATATTGTGATGGCTTGTGTGTTGCTGTGACACTGGAATACATGCCACCATTATTTTAAATACCAGCAGGGTCACTCATTGTGGCAGGTTTCAGTGGAGTTTGTACATTAAGACAGACCAGAAAGAAGGAGAGGTTGACCAATTCTGAATGGTTAGACACTGAAAACCTTATGAATAACAGCAGAACATTATCAGATATAGAACTGACAGATGAACCTCTCAGGTTGGAAGACACTTGAAAAACAAGAGAAAAAAAGCTGACTCCTCAAAGTAGAGCTGATTTTAATGACATGGATAAAGAAAAGCTTTTGGGCCCTTCATTTGCTTACATGGCAAAATTCAAAATGAGAATAAACAACTGCAAACATCCATTTATAATAGGAATGGGGACTGTGTGAAGTAGGGAACCTAGGGAACCTAGGGAAATTAGAAGTTGTCAAAAATGAAATGAAATGATATCCTAGGCATTGGTGTAATGAAATGGACTGACAGTGTCCATTTTGAAACAGATCATCATATGATTTACTATGCAGAGGATGACAAATTCAAGAGCAATGATATAACATTCAAAATGAAAAAGAACATTTCAAGATCTATCTTAACATGCAATTCTGTCTGTGATAGGATAATATCTATACACCTATAAGAAAGATTAGTTAATATCTATTATTCAAATTTACACATTAACCACTAAAGCTAGTGATGATGAAATTGAAGTGTTCTATCAAGTTTTTCATGAGTCCTTGTGTGGCACTGTAGGATAATGTACTTGACGAAAAGTCAGTTTGAACTGCAAGGTCTGAGAAACCCTATATAAGGTTGCTATGGATCAGAATTGGTTTGATGGCACTTAACAACAACAGCAATCAAATTTTTCAGTGTGAACTTGATAAAACTTGCAATCAAGATGCATTGATAACTAATGGTGGTTGGAATGTGAACTATGGAAACAAAGAGGAAAGATCCATAGTTGGAAAATATGGCCTTTGTTATAGAAATAATGCTGGAGATCACACGACAAAACTTTGCCAGACCAATGACTTATTCATTGCAAACAACTTTTTTCAAACAACATAAAATGTGATTAGACACCTGGACCTCACCAGATGAAATGCACAGGAATCAAATTGACTACATCTGTGGAAAGAGGCAATTGGAGAAGCTCAATATCATCATCAAAAACAGTCATGGGTTGACTGTGGAACAGACCATTAATTTCTCACATGCAAGTTCAGGCTGAAATTGAATAAAATTAAAGCAAGTGCACTAGAGCCAAAATAGGTCCTTGAGTACATCCCATCAGAATTTAGAAACCATATCAAGAACATATTTGATACATTAGTCACTAATGACTGAAGACCAGAAAACTTAAGGGATGACATCAAGAACATCATTGAGGAAGAAAGCAAAAGGTAACAAAAATGACAGGAAAGAAAAAATAAGACAGAATAAACTCTAAAAAATGTTCTTGAACATAGAGAAACTAAAAGTAACTGGAAGACATTAATTAAAAGAGCTGATTAGAAATTTTCAAAGGACAGCTCAAGAAGAC
>NW_006408735.1:3749285-3750346 GCF_000296735.1 Chrysochloris asiatica
CCTCTTCACAGTCTCTGTTAGTCTAGAAGCTCAGCTGAAACCTGTCCACCATGGGTGACCCTACTGTTATTTAAAATACCGGTAGCATAGTTTCCAGAATCACAGCAACATTTAAGACACCGCAGTACGTTAAGCTGCCAGAAGAGTGGACAGTTAGTAAATCCAGTTTAATTTCTTCCAAGCACTTTAGAAAATTTTATTTTGCTAATTAATGTTTTTCTTTCTTTCTTCCTCCCTTCCTCTCTCCTGCTCTCTCTTTCGCTCATGCACCCATAGACAAAGCTCATCCCATTCCCACATAAATTGGCACTGATGTTCTATAATAGTCTACTCCCTAAAATAGAACACACCTGCATAGGTTAATATGAAAGCCAAGTTGACAGCATGTTTTATGCGCTGGCTTATTTCTTGGCCAAAGATTTGTTTGCTGTCATGGAGATTTGGCTTTTGAGCAAATTTTAATGCAATATAATAGAACACATATAGAGAGGTCTTACCAACTTAAAAAGTGTATATTGAACACCTCCTCTTTCCAAGGTGTAGGAAGCTAGTATGAAGACTAAAAAGTGGTTATGTCTAAAATAATTCACAAGTTGGATGAGGAGAGTAAATTTATATGTACACAAAATAATTAACAAAGTAATAAGAGCAAGTTGTGTTCCTGACTTGAGAGAACTTAAGAAAAATGGCTGATAGCATGAATCAAAGCAGTAATGAAGGACCTGTGAAGGGAAGCAAAAGAACTATCAAGTAGTAAGCACCTGCTATGTGCCAGGTGTTTTACATATAATGCCTCACTTAATCATGGTAGTAACCATATGAGGCCTGAATTATTATGCTTATTTTTATAGATGAGGAAATTGTGAGGTCAGTGTAAACATTTATTACAATCTTAGTATGGTGTTTCTGACTTGGTACAGTGTTTCTGACAAAAGATATGAAATTATTGATTTCTACACTTGATAAAATTTCAGTATTGGTAGAATAGCGTTGTCATGGGAGCATGGGTAGCTCAGTGTTTAAGTGCACAGCTGCTAACTGAAAGGTCAGTAGTTCAAATG
>NW_006408735.1:3750581-3751093 GCF_000296735.1 Chrysochloris asiatica
GGGGGGGGGGTCAGGAAGTCTGCTTCCATGAAGATTACAGTCTTTGAAATCTGACAAGACAGTTCCAGTGTCATGTAGGGAAATTATAAATTGGAATCTAGTAGACATCAACAGATAAGGAATAAATGTGAATAAAGCAGTATTAGGACAGATAAGCATAATTTCAAATCATACAATGAGATTAAACCTACTTTCTGTGGCAACAAATAACTTCTATCCAAAAATAGATATCCCATAGAAGTCTTTCTAGAGAAGGTACAATCTGAGCTGAGTTTTAAAGGGTGGCAATAGTGAAACTATGTTTTTCCAGAACAAAGTCATAGAGTTCTGATACCGCATGGCGTATGCATTACTTACAATTATACTAACCTAAAACAAATATAAAAATATACAATGTCTCATAGCTGATAGAACTTTTCTTATCCTTGTAATATCAGCAGACATAACTTTTATAAAACAAAAATATCATAAAGTCTGATGTCCAAAGAAATGTTTTTATTTCCTTCTTTGAA
>NW_006408735.1:3754664-3766125 GCF_000296735.1 Chrysochloris asiatica
TAATTGATGGTCTGTTCCACAGTCTGCCCCTGGCTTTGTCTTCACTGATGATATGGAGCTTTTCCGTCATCTCCTGCCGCAGATGTAGTCTATTTGACTACATAGCATAGAGACGTAAAAGCAAGGGAAGACAAAAGAAGGTCCACGAGCTGAACAGAAAATTTCAAAGGTCAGCTTGAAAAGACAAAGTGAAATATTACAATGAAATGTTCAAAGATCTGGAGTTATAAAACCAAAAAGGAAGAACACACTCAGCGTTTCTCAAGCTGGAGGAACTGAAGAAAAAACTGAAGCCTCAACTTTTCGTTACTGAAGGATTCTCTGGGCAAATTATTGAATGATGCAAAAGCATCAAAAGAAGATGAAAAGAATATACAGAGTTGCTGTACCAAAAGGAAATGGCTGATGTTTGACCATTTCAAGAGGTATCGTATAATCAAGAGTCAATGATACTGAAGGTATCACTATATACTGAAGGACAAGACGTCCAAGGTATATTGAAGGAATTGGAAAAGAACAAGTCACCAGGAATTGATGGAATAAAAATTGAACTCTTTCAAGAAAGTGAGGCGGCACTGGAGGCACTCACTTATCTATGCCAAGAAATTTAGAAGACAACTATCTGACCAACTGGACAAATATCTGGAACAGTTCCATACCTGTGCCCATGCCAAAGAGAGGTGACCCAACAGAATGAGGACATTATTGGACAATATCTTTGGTATCACATGCAAGTAAAGTTTTACTAAAGGTAATACAGAAATGGCTGCAAGCATACATTGACAGAGAACTTCCAGAGGTTCAAGCCAGATCCAGAAGAGGCTGTGGAATGAGGGATATCATTGCTGATGTCCAATGGATCTTGGCTGAAAGCAAAAAATACCAGAAAGATGTTTACCTGTGCTTTATTGACTACACAAAGGCTTTCAATTGTATGGATTATGACAAGCTATGGACAACACTGTAAGTATGAGTATTCCAGAACACTTAATTGTGCTCATGAGGAATCTGTACCTGGACCAAGAGGTCCTTCTTGGATCAACCATGAAAACTCATGGAAGCAGCTGTCAAGAAATCAAACAATGTATTGCATTAAGTAAATCTGCTGCACAAGACCTTTTTAAAAATTTGAAGAGCAAAGATGTCAGGTTGAAGACTAAGGTGCGTCTGAACCAAGCCATGATATTTTCAATAACCTCATATGCATATGAAAGCTGGACAGTGAATAAGGAAAACTATAGAAGAATTCATGATTTTGGGTTATGGTGTTGGGGGAGATTATTGAAAGTGCCAAAAGAGATTATTATGGGCTGCCAAAAGAACAAATTGATCTGTATTGAAAGAAGTGCAGCTAGCGTGCTCCTTGGAGGCCAGGATGACGAAAAGTCATCTCTCATACTTCAGACATATTGTCAGGAGGGACCAGGCACTGGAGAAGGATATCATGTTTGGTAAGGTAGAGGGCCAGAGAAATAAAGGAAGACCCCTAACAAGATGGATTGGCAAAGTGGCATCATCAATGGGCTCAAGCATGGCAACAATTGTGACGTTGGCCCAGGACTGGGCAGTGTTTCATTCTGTTGTGCATAGGGACACTATGATTCAGTACTGACTCAATGGCACCTAACACAACACTGAAATGTGGTATATATAAAAGGAGGATTTGGTCTAGGACATAGGATATTATACTGAATTGTTAGTATGTTGAATTTGAAATACTTGTGATATATCCAGTTAATGATGTCCAACAGAATCTTAGGTACTGTGGTAATCTATTGGCGCCCTGGTGGTAATAAGGGTTGAAGTTGGGCTGCTGACTGAAAGGTCTGTGGTTTGAACCCACGAATTGCTTCACAAGAGAAATATGAAGCAGTCTTCTTTAGCAAACATTTACAACTTTGAAAAACCTGCGGAGCAGTTCTATTGTGCCTTTGTGGTCCCTCTGAGTTAGAACTGACTTGATGGCAGGGAGTTTGGATGGTGTGCTGAAAAATGGCTTCTCAAAAATTCTATGTCCTAATCCCTAGAACCTGTGAATATGTTACTTTGCGTGTCAAAAGGGAATTTTCAGGTGTGAGTACATAAAGAATTTTAAGATGGGAAGATTATTTTGGAATATCCAGGTGAATAATCACAAGGGTCCCTATAAAGAGGAAGGATGATCAGAATCAATATAAGGAGAAAAGAGAGGATGTTATATTGCTTACTTTGAATATAGAGGACAAGACTAAGGAATATAGGTTATCTTCCATTTTGAGAAAAGGCAAGGAAAGATTGAAGTTGTCAAAGACTTCATTTTGCTTGGATCAACCATCAAAACTCATGGAAGCAGCAGTCAATAAATCAAATGACATATTACATTAGGCCAATCTGCTGTACAAGACCTCTTTAAAATGTTGAAGAGCAAAGATATCAGTTTGAAGAATAAGGTGATACTGACTCAAACCATGGTATTTTCAATCATCTTATATGCATGTGAAAATTGGACAATTAATAAGGAAGACAGTGGGAGAACTGATGCATTTGGTGTTGGAGAAGAATATTAAAAGTACCCTAGGCTCCCAGAACAACAAACAAATCTATGTTGGAAAAATACAACCAGAATGTTCCTTGGAATCCAAGATGGTGAGACTTTGTGTCTTATACTTCAGACATATTATCAGGAGGAACCAGTCCCTGGAGAAGGCCATCATCCTTGGTAAAGTGCAGGGTCAGTGAAAAAGAGGAAGACCCTCAACCAAATGGATTGGCACAGTGGCAGAAGGAATGGGCTCAAGTATAGCAATGATTGTGAGGTTGGTACAAGGCCAGGCAGTGCTTCATTCTGTTGTGCATAAATTCGCTCTGAGTAGGTGCCACACGCGGGCACCCAACAACTACAAAACCTACAGAAGAAACCAAATTTTCTGATACTATGACCTTAGTCCAGTGAAGCTGATTTTGGAAATATAAGAGAATAATTAATTTATGAGTAGGTTAACTCAATAAGTTTGCGCCTTCATAAGCAGTAGTAAGAAATTAATACAGATCTACATATTCATTTTCTCAGAATCAACGTGTCAGTAAGTGACAGTTAAAACTATGAAACTAGATGAAGTTGCCCAGAAGTGTGAGGAGAATACATAGGATGATATCTCAGGAATTGTAAAAATATAAGGGACAAGCATAGAAAAAGTACTTAGGAAGGTGACTAGAAAATATTAGGAGAATCAGAAGACTTTGGCATCATAGAACTTAATAAAGTAATATTTTTCCAAATCTTACAGCCCTGTTGTTACTAATTGTTGAATCACTTCTGACTCAAGGTGAACTCATGTGTGCTGAGTAAAATTGCTCCATAGGATTTTCAAGGTTGCAACCTTACAGAAGCAGAACGTCAGTCTTTTGCAGTGCCTCTGGATGGGATTAATGCCAACCTTCTGGGTACTCATTAAGCACTACTGATGTGTGCAACCCAAAGACTGCTAAATTCAGGTTAGAAATAGAGCAGATATGGAAATGCAATCAGCAGGTTCAAAAGAAGACTAAGGTCTTGAATAATGCAGTGGATGGAAAGTGATCACAATTTTACAAAGATAACCCACAACCATTGAGTCCATACTGCAGAAGCTATGAATCATTATGAAAATAGAAGGATTCATCTTCTCCTGCAGAGCAGGTGGTAACCAACTCTTTAATTAGCAGTCCAATGCTTAAGCCACCATGTCACCAGGAATCCTTAAAGCAACATTGACTTTGGCAATTAGAAGGTAATTACCTTGTCAGGGATATGGAAAGTCAAATGACAAGGAATGAGGGATACTGCATAAAGAAAGTATCTATAGGTAAAGCTATGTAGGCAGTAAGATATTAAAGGTATAAAAATGGATCTAGAAAAGAAAAGGTACAGAAGATAAAAAATCCTTTAGGAATAAAATGGCAACTGAGGTCAAGAGCATAGGTAGAGGAATTGGTGTTAAACAGGAAGAATGATGCCTTCCTTCCACTGTAAGCCTAATTGAAAATTGATAAGGATGAGTTTGACTATATGTGAAATTATAGAAAGGTGACCACATGTCTGTTAATTTATCATGTTTGTATGTTGTTGTGATGTTGGAAGCTATGCCATCAGTATTTAAATACCAGCAGGACACCCATAGTGTACAGGTTTCAATGGAGCTTCCAGACTAAGACAGACAAGGAAGAAAGAGAGGCAGATGACTTCTGAATGGTTAACCTTATGAATAGCAACAGAACATTGTCAGACAAAGTGCTGAAAGATGAACCCCTCAGAATAGAAGGCAACTAGCGAAAAGCTAGTCAAGGTAGAGTTGACCTTAATAATGTGGATGGGGCAAAGCTTTGGGGACCTTAATTTGCATATGGGGCACAATTTAAAATGAGAAGGAACAGCTGCAAACATCCATTAATAATAAAAACTTGGAATGTAAGAAGTATGACTCTAGGAAAATTGGAAGTCAGGAGAGACCAGTCACTGGAGAAGGATATGATCCTTAGTAAAGTTGATGGTCAATGAACATGAGGAAGACCCCCAAGGAAATGGACTGACATACTGGCAGCAGCAATGGTCTTAAATGTAACAACAACTGTGAGGATGGCGTGAGAACAGGCTATGTTTCATTCTGTTAGGCATATGGTCACTATGAGTCGGAACCAACTTGATGACAACTAACAACACCAAGACGAAGATGGAAAGAGCAGGATCTGGAAATTGTGTTCTCAATTTTATCAGTGATAGGAATTCAAAGAGCAGTCACACACTCAGAAAGAGGCTGGTTCCAGGATGGAAAGAATAGTTAATCTGACTCCAAACCTAGTACATTTTCACTATGATGGCTTTATGGCACTAGATTGCCTCCATTTAATATGAAATGTGGATGTTTAAAAATATTTTGGATTTAAATATATAAGGAATCTGAGAAAAGGTAAAAGGGAATGCATTGGTAGGGAAGAAATTCTAGGCTCTGATTATTATCCGTTGTTGTTGTTAAGTGCCTTCAAGTCATTTCTGACTCATAGCAACCCTGTATGGGGTTTCTGAGGAGCGGCTGGTGATTTTGAGCCTACAACCTCATGGTTCAAACCAGCTTTGGGGTCCATTGCTTATGCTACTGTGCTACACCATAGATAATAATAAATATTGCTTGAGTGGGACAGTGAGAGGTCCTAGACTGGCAGAACTGGGAGAGAAAGAGAGCATGTCATCTTTCAGCATACCTATTTGAAAGCACTAATGATTCCATAGGACTCCTGGTGTAGGGCTATGGGATGAAGTACTGGACCACAAGGTCAATTTGAACCACATGGTCAGAAGTTCAAACTCAACAACCCCTCCTTGGAACCTCTCTATACAGGGTCGCTATGAGTCAGAACCAACTCAACAGCACTTAACAACAACAATGCATCCATAGGAATGCTGGTGACACTGTAGGATAAGCACTGAACTGTTAACCACAAGGTCAGCAGTTCAACATTAGCAGTTCAAACCCACCAACTGCTCTGTAGGAGAAAGATGAGGCATCCTACTCCCATAAAGAATCATAACCCTGGAAACCCTACACGGGGTCACTATGAGGCTGAAGTAACTCAAGGGCCCCAAACAGTAATAATTATAACAATGATCCCATAGGATTTATAGGATATGAAGCTTTGATTTCAAGTTCAGGCCGATTTTTTGTTTCTTTGTTTGTTTGTAGTCTTTGTCTTCCCATTTCCAAGCAATCCATTGATCACAAGTGATACACCAAGTCTCTCTTTATACTACAGCTTGTTCCTTTCCAGCCCTAATATTAAAGTCATTAATTACCACCTAATTGCCAAATTCTATGGTTGCTTTAGGAGTCCTGGTGTAGAGTTGTGGGTTAATATGCAGGACTGAAAACTTGGCTTGAACCACAAGGTCTACAGTTCAAGCTCACCAGCTGCTCCTTGGAAACCCAATACAGGGTCGCTATGGGCCGAAATCGACTCAAAGGCACTTAACAACAACAATGGCTGCTTTAAGGAACCCTGCTGATGCAATGATTCTTCTCATTAAAATAATGCAATGTGATACCCCTCATTGAAATCTTTTTATATCAATTTTTTTTTCCATGTAAAGTTTTGCTGTACTTCAAAGACAAAAAGTATCAAGAAGATGGAATCTCTGTGGAAGGAAGCTGTTGTTGTTTAAGGGCCATAGAGTCAGTACTGACTCATAGGGAACTTATGTACAACTGAGCAAAATACTGCCCGGTCCTGTGCCAACCTCATAATCATTGCTAAGCTTGAGCTCATTGCTGCTGCTACGGTGCCAATCCATCTCATTGTGGGTCTTCCTCTTTTTCTCTGACCCTCCACTTTAACAAACATGATGTCTTTCTCAAGGGACTGGTCCCTCATGATAATATGTCCAAAGTAAGAGAGACAAAATCTGGCCATCCTGGCTTCTAAGGAGCATTCTGGCTGTACTTCTTTCAAAACAGACTTGTTTGTTCTTTTGGCAGTCCATAGTACTTTTAATATTCTCCTCCAACACCATAACCCAACTGCATCAATTCTTCTATGGTCTTCTTTATTCAATGTTCAGCTTTCACATGCATAAGAGGTTGTTAAAAATACCATGGTTTGGGTCAGACCCCACCTTAGTCCTAAAACTAATAGCTTTTCTCTTGAACACTTTAAAGAGGTCCTGAACAGCAGATTTGCCTAATACAATACATCATTTGATTTCTTGACTGCTGCTTCCATGAGTGTTGACGGTTTATCTAAGCAAAATGAAGTTTTTGACAACTTCAATATTTCCTCCATTTATCTTGATATAATTTATTGGCCCAGTGGTAAGGATTTTTGTTTTTGTTAGATTGAGGTGCAACCCATACCGAAGGCTGTGGTGTTTGATCTTCATCAGTAGATATTTTAATACTACTTCCTGGGAGGAAGTAGCAGGTCATTAAGAGCAAAATCATCCATGATTTTGCTTCTATTCACTGCACTGATTTTGTCTCATTTCTTTCATATGTATAACTCTGTATATTATGTGTCATGACACTCAATTTACACATGCACAGATAGAGACTTGGGAAGTTAGCTAACTTCTTCATGACCATAGCCAATAAATACCATATCTATGATTTCAATCCTTGTCCATCTCAATCCAAATCCCAATTAATTGCAGTACTCCATTCTATATTGCTCTACGGCATGGCACAAATAAGAAGGAATTTGTACTTTGTAGATAGTTAATTATTGTTGCTGTTAAGTGCCATCAGGTCGGTTTTGCGTCACAGTCACCCTGTGTAAGATTTCCAAAGAATGACTGGTATGTTTAAGCTGCCAACCTTGCAGCTATAGGCCCAGTACTTATCCTATAATGCTACAGCAGGACTCCAATACTGGTTTGTTGTTGTTGTTGTTAAGTGCCCTCCAGTCGGTTCTGATTCATAGCATCTTGGGTTTCCAAGGAGCGGTTGGTAGACTTGAACCACGGACTTTGCAGTTCAAACTGATCTTGTGGTTCAATGCATTATCCTGCAGCATTAGTTTTGTTTAACTGGTAAAGTGTAATCAACTCTTCAACTGCTAACTGTAATGAAAATTCAAGATAAATTTGACTTTTAATGTATCAATAATATTTTATATTTAGTAACTACACTTAATGATCCTGGTGTGACAACAGTGTAGGATAAACACTGGACTGCTTACTGTAAGGTCGGCACTTCAAACCCACAAGCTGCTTCTTAGAACCCTATATGGAGTCATTATGAGTCAGATTTGACTACACTTAATAACTGGTGTGGTGCTGTGGGCAGACTTTAAAGCCATTTGATCTGCAAGGTCGGCAGTTCAAGCTCATCAGCCACTCCTCAGAAACCCTATACAGGGTCGCTATGGATCGGAACTGACTCAACGGCACTTAACAACAACAATAACAACAAGTTAATGTATGGAAAAGTATTTTAAAGTTTGTATATTACTTCAAAATATATAATCTTATAGAAACTAAAATATTTGTAACATATGATTTTATTGGGCCATATGTTTTATAAATACTATAATGGTATGAAATGTATACAATAAAATAATAGTCTTCTAATTTTTTTCTCAAATATTCCATGTCTTTTTCTAAATGAAGTGTTTTCTTCATAAATGGAAGCCGTTCCATTTTTAAATGTTTTCTTCATTTTCAGAGGTTTTCCTGCAATTTCACTTCAAGGATTGATGCAAGTGCAGCTGTGGCTTTTAAGGAGGTGTTTATGGCAATTATGCAGAGTTTAGCCATGATATTCTACTACATATTTCAAAAATTAAGAACGACAGTGGCAAAATGTATTTCACATAAGATCAAATCCAGAAACGCAACATACATAAAGAAAAATTGAAATCGATTAAGTCTGATCATAAATATGATGAATACCTCTGTCTGACCTTTTGCTTAAACCACTGTAAACATGTTTAAGATTTTAGTTCCTAACTGGGCATAATACTTAATATAATATCTTTATTGAAAAGATATAATTGAAAAGGACTGAAATATAAAAACAAATTTTACTTCTTTTTTTTTTTTTTTAACAAATAGATGTTTCCAGTGATTTTGCTAAGGAGCAGCCAAGAAATCCTGGTGTGGCATTGTGGGTTAATGAGCTGGACTGCAAGATCAGTTTCAATTAAAATGTAGGTGATTTAAGCTCACCAGAAGCTCCTCAAAAACCCTATACAAGATCCCCATGAGTCTGAACCAGCTCTATGGCACTTACCAAGCAACATGTAACAACTCATGGTTGTGAATGGTAATGATGTTGTACTACCTTTAAATTCAGGTTCTCATAGTACAAGATCCTGCAGAACTCTCTCTACCCTTCTACAAAATAATAGTAGCATTTGAGACGGCAGATGCCCTATCTCCTTCAGTCCTTGAGTTGTTGTTGTTGTTGTTGTTGTTAGGTGCCATTGAGTAGGCTCATAGTGACCTTATGCACAGCAGAAAAAAACACCGCCCGATCATGGGCCAACCTCACTACTATTGCCACGCTTGAGTCCATCGATGCTGCCACTTGGCCAGTCCATCTAGTTGGGGGTTTTCCTCTTTTTCTCTGACCCTCCCCCTTACCAAACATGATATCCTTCTCCAGCAACTGGTTTCTCCTGACAACATGTCCAAAGTATGAGACACAAAGTTTGGACATCTTGGCCTCTGGCTGCACTTCTTCCAAAACAGATCTACTGGTTCTTTTGGCAGCCCATGGCACTTTCAATATTCTCCTTTAACACCATAACTAAAAAGCATCAATTCTTCTGCGGTCTTCCCTATTTACAATCCAGCTTTCCCATGCATATTAGGTAATTGAAAATACCATGGCTTGGGTCAGGCACACCTTAGTCCTCAAGCTGACATTTTGGCTCTTCAACACTCTAAAATGTCTTGTGCAGCAGATTTGCCTAATGAAATACGTCGTCTGATTTCTTGACTGCTGCTTCCATGTGAGTTGATAGTTGATCCAGAAAGAATTAAATCCTTGACAATCTCAAACGTTTCTCCATTTATAAAAATGTTGTTTATTGGTCCAGTGGTCAAGATTTATGTTTTCTTTACATTGAGATGTAATCCATACTGTTCTCTTTGATCTTCATCAGTAAACGTTTTAAGTCCTCTTCACTTTCAGCCAGTAAGGTTGTGTCATCTGCATATCGCAGGTTGTTAATGAGTCTTCCTCCAATTCTGATGCCATGCTTTTCTTCATATAAACCATCTTCTCTGATTATTTGCTCAGCATATAGGTTGAATAAATATGGTGAAAGAAAACAACCTTGTCACACACCTTTCTTAATTTTAAAACATTCAGTGTTTCCATGTTCTGTTTGAACAATTACCTCTTGGTCCAGGTACAGATTCCTCAGGAGCACAATGAAGTGTTCTGAAATACAAATACTTTGCAATGTTGTCCATAGCTTGTCATGATCCACACAATCGAAAGTATTTGTGTAGTCAATAAAGCACAGGTAAACATTTTACTGATATTCTCTGCTTTCAGCCAAGATCCATCAGACGTCAGAAATGATATCCCTCATTCCACGGCCTCTTCTGAATCCAGCTTGAGCCTCTGGAAGTTCTGCAGCCATTTCTGTACTACTTTTAATAAAACTTTACTCACACGGGATATCAAAGAGATTGTCCGATGATTTCCGTATTCTGTTGGGTCACCTCTCTTTGGAATGGGCACAAATATGAATCTCTTCCAATCAGTGGGACAGATAGTTGTCTTCCAAATTTCTTGGCAGAGATGAGAGAGTGCCTCCTGTGCCACCTCACTTTCTTGAAAGATTTCTATTTTTATTCCATCAATTCCTGGTGCCTTGTTTTTGCCAATGCATCCAATGCACCTTGGACTTCTTCAGTATCATTGGCTCTTGATCACATGCTACCTCTTGAAACAGTTGAACATTAACCATTTCCTTTTAGCACAGTGACTCTCTATATTCCTTCCATCTTCTCTTGATGGTGTCTGCATCATTCCATAATTTGCCCAGAGAATCTTTCAATAATAAAAGTAGAACCTTGAATTTTTTCTTCAGTTCTCCCAGCTTGAGAAATGCTGAGCGTGTTTTTCCTACTTGGTTTTCTGATTCCAGACCTTTGCACATTTTGTTATAATATTTGGTTTTATCTTCTCAAGCTGATATTCGAAATTTTCTGTTCATCTCTTGGACTTCCTCATTTCTCCCATTTCTTTAGCATATCTATGCTGGAGAGCAAGTTTCAGTGTCTCTTCTGACATCCATTTTGACATTTTCGTTCTTTCTTGTCTTCTCAATGACTTTTTACTTTCTTCATGTATACGATGTTCTTGATATCATCCCACAACTCTTATGGTCTTCAATCTTTAGTGTTTAATGTATCAAATCTGTTCTTCAGATGATCCCTAACTTCAGGTGGGATATATTCAAGGTCATATTTGGGTTCTCGTGGACTTGTTTTCATTTTCTTCAGCTTCAGTTTGAATTTGCATATGAGTAATTGATTGTCTGTTCCACAGTCTGCCCTTGGCCTTGTTTTCACTGATGATATGGAGCTTTTCCATCGTCTCTTTCCACAGATATAGTCAATTTGATTTCTATGTATTCTATCTGATGAGGTCCATGTGTATAGTCGTCTGTTATGCTGTCTAAATAAGGAAGGTATTTGAAATTAACAAATCATTGATTTTGCAGAATTCTTTCATGCGTTCTCCAGCATCATTTCTATCACCAAAGCCATATTTTCCAACTACTGATCCTTCCTCTTTGCTCCCAACCTTTGCATTCTAATCACCCGTAATGATCAATACATCTTGATTGCATGTTTGATCAATTTCAGATTGAAAAAGTTGGTAGAACTCTTCTGTTTCATCCTCACTGGCTTTATTGGCAGGTGCATAAATTTGAATAATATTAGTATTAACTGGGCTTTCCTGTAGGCACATGGATATTATCTTATCACAGACAG
>NW_006408735.1:3766225-3767712 GCF_000296735.1 Chrysochloris asiatica
CTGATGATATGGAGCTTTTCCATCGTCTCTTTCCACAGATATAGTCAATTTGATTTCTATGTATTCTATCTGATGAGGTCCATGTGTATAGTCGTCTGTTATGCTGTCTAAATAAGGAAGGTATTTGAAATTAACAAATCATTGATTTTGCAGAATTCTTTCATGCGTTCTCCAGCATCATTTCTATCACCAAAGCCATATTTTCCAACTACTGATCCTTCCTCTTTGCTCCCAACCTTTGCATTCTAATCACCCGTAATGATCAATACATCTTGATTGCATGTTTGATCAATTTCAGATTGAAAAAGTTGGTAGAACTCTTCTGTTTCATCCTCACTGGCTTTATTGGCAGGTGCATAAATTTGAATAATATTAGTATTAACTGGGCTTTCCTGTAGGCACATGGATATTATCTTATCACAGACAGCTTTGTACCTCATGACTGATCTGGATATGTTCTTTTTGACAATGAATACAACACCATTCCTCTTCAATTTGTCACTTCCAGCATAGTAAACCATATGGTCATCAGATTAAAAATGACCAATACCAGTACATTTCAGCTCACTGATGCCTAAGATATTGATGTTTATGCATTCCATTTCATTTTTCACAACTTCCAATTTTCCCAGATTCATGCTACGTAGTTTCCATGTTCATCTCTTGTACACAATTTTGAGTTGTTCCCATCAGCAAATGAAGTCCTGCAGCTTTCCTCCCACAGTCTTTACTCCATTCGCATCATCACTGTCAACTCTGCTTTGAGGAGGCAGTTTTTCCTCAGTCGCATTTTGAGTGCCTTCCAACCTGAGGGGCTCATTTTCCGGCACTATATCTGACAGTGTTTCTCTGCTATTCATAAGGTTTTCAGTGACTAAATATTCGGAAGTAGTTCATCACTCCTTTTTCCTAGTCTGTCTTCATCAAGAAGCTCATCTGAAACCTGTCCACCAGGGTAACCCTGCTAGTATTTAAAATGCTGGTGGCATAGCTTTCAGGATCACAGCAACTCACAAGCCACCACAATATGGCAAATTGACAGATGAGTTGTGGATTCCTTGAGTGATTATGACAAATTATAAAGAATACAGTATTTGAACCACTAGATTTGGAAATATTGTAGCTTATTTGGACTTGTATAAGCATTCACACTAAGTGACCATGTAGAGACTAGAATTGTATCATTTCAGGTTATGTTGTGTAGTCATATGGCTTTTGATCATATCGTGATTTTCCACTAAATAAATTACAAAAGCTTTCCATTTTCAGAATTTTTGGATTTAGAAATAATGAAAAAGCTACTGTGAGCTAGTAACCAGTATCTATCACACTTGCTGCTGTTGTTGTTGCTTTGTTGTTAAGTGCCATGAAGTCAGTACCGACTCACAGCGACCTAATGCACAGCAGAACGAAACACTGCCTGATCCTGGGCCAACATCACTACTATTGCCACGCTTGAGTCCATCGATGCTGCCACTTGGCCAATC
>NW_006408735.1:3768837-3769825 GCF_000296735.1 Chrysochloris asiatica
AAACCGACTCGACGACACTTAACAACAACAACAACAACACATCTTTCTGATATTCTCTGCTTTCAGCCAAATCCATTGGACCTCAGCAAAGATATCCCTCATTGCTGTATCTATAACACTTAGGTCTGGTAATATCGTAGGAAACTGTGGGCATTTTTTTCCCTTCTTTGAAAATATTATATTTTTCAATGTAATCTATTTTGAAAATATTACATTTTCAAAATAAATATTTTTTCAAAGAAGGAAATAAAAATATCTCTTTGGACATTGGACTATGATTTTTTTATATAAAAATGTTATCTGTAAATTGTAAAAATATATAAAATAGTCCCTTAAAATATTCATGTCTGATTTTATGTTTATTCAGATCATCACTGTAAAATGATGCAAAGAAAAAGAAACATTACATTGACATTTGACTTGGAAATATTATTAACATGAGAAAAACGTCTACAATCTTATTATGATTTTAAATAAGTACTTGTTGTTGTTATGTGCCATGGAGTCGGTTCCGACTCATAGCGACCCTACACAGGGTTTCCAAGGCTGTAAATCTTTAAGGGAGCAGACCGCCTCATCTTTCTCCCGCGGAACCGCTGGTAGTTTCAAACTGCTGACCTTGCGGCTCGCAGCCCGATTTGTAACCACTACGCTACCAGAGCTCCTTTTATAAATACTAGGGGGCTTCAAAAAGTTTTTTTTAAAAAAAATAGGATTAAAAAATAATGGAATTTTCTTCCCCACAAACCTTTTGAAGCCCCTCAGCTAAGTAAGATAAGGATTAATGTCTTTATCACAGAATTAGGAAGTGGGTCACAGCCAGGCAGTCTAAGTTCAGGACCAGTGCTATTAACTAGAAGAATTATGGAGCAACCATAGGCCTAAAGAAATAAAAAAATGCCCATTACATTTTCATTACGTTTATCCTGAGTCATATTTTTCACAATTTTACTAATTTTGGTCTCAATTGAAATTTTCTGAAAGTTCT
>NW_006408735.1:3770092-3777601 GCF_000296735.1 Chrysochloris asiatica
GAGGCTTTCTACTCCCGTAAAGATTTACACCCTCGGAAACCCTGTACAGGGTCGCTATGGGTCGGACCCAACTCAACGGCACTTAACAACAACAATAACATAGGCATTGCTCTTAAATATATCATTTCTATGTTGTTATGAAGTGATATCAAGTTGGTTTTGACTCATAGCTACCTTATATAGGATTTTGAGAAGCAGCTGGTGAATTTGAACTGCCAACCTTGCAGTTCAAACCAACCTTGTGTTCCAGAGTATTATCCATCCATCATTTGTTTCTCTAGTCATTGATTGCAAGATAAATATTTTGAAAAAGCAACATAGATTTCAATCTTTCCATTTCATATCTCTCTTGATATATCCATTACCATTGAATACATAGTAATAAAAGCATTACCAACACTGTGCCAAAGCCCATGTTTACTTAGTATATTCTGTCCCTGTTGGACAGAGTAGAACTGAACCACAGGGTTTCCAAAACTATAATCCTTATAGAAGTCAATTACCATATCTTTCTCCCATGGAGTACTAATCTTTAGGTTAGCATCCCAGTGCTTTAACCACTGCACCGACAACTACTATTTATTGGACACATACTACCTGTCCGATGTAATAATAGATATTTTGCATTCATTAAATCATCCTGTCTGCACAACAACCTTTCATGTTTATTCTTAATTTTATATTGCTGATGAAGAAACAGATTCAGCATAGATTCTGTAGCTTACTCAGAATAGAATTGGGACTATAAAGATCAACCCTGTTTCAAAGTCTGTGCTCATTACTTCATGAGGCAACTTTTGAATGAATGGCTACTACACAAATGAAAATACTAGAAAGAATTCCACATAAAGGATTTTGTTTGTTTTTTAGTATCTTTTAAGTATAGCAAGATCTATCATAATGACTGACAGAATAAGGAAGTGTTTGCTGTTGTTAAGTGCCATTGAGTCAGTTCTGAATCGTAACAACCCTTTTTAGAGTTTCCAATGAGCAGCTGGAGTGTTTGCATCTCCAACCTGTCGTTAGTGGTGACTATGTGCCGTGGAGTCATCCAATGTGTATACTACAGCACCACACCAAAATTATTTGATTAAAATATAGTATGTGTTTCAAAAAACGAATGAATAACTGAATGAATTAATGAATCTTCTTTTGCAAAACCCTAACTAATCAGTTCAGTTTACATGGCATGGTGATAATTTTTCACATTAACCAGGAAATTGTGGTGTGGTTTGGTTTATTTAGAGGTTTATCTTATGCAATTTAAATTGACAGGAAGACATCTCAGGGAAGTATAATCATTTCTTCAGCTACAAACCAGGTATTTTCCATTGCAAAATTTAGTTCATGTCAGGATTCCTAGTATAAGGAAACATGATCTCCTTAGCTCTTTTTGAGGAGACTATATTTTAATAAATGTCTCTGAAATGGACAGTGTTCTGTAGCCAATCAGCATCAGCAAACCCCAGTGTGTATGGCATTTAAGAGCTTTGATGAGCTTCAGTTTAAAAGGCACATATGATTTCTTAAATTTACATAAAATTCCAATACAAAGATAGTTTTATAAAAAATATGATAATGCTTTAACCTAGAAATTGGAGCGTTTTCTAATGAATTGTGTTGGTTGTTTGTTACCATAGGCTGCCTAGTTTTCTTTTGCAATGACTCCTGCTAACCAACTTAAGTTCATCTGAGATAGAACACCAGAAGCAGCATAAATCCCCTAAAAGAGCAATAAAATAGCTTTCCAAAGAAACCAAACCCAGATTCCATACCATAATTCAGGCAGCACGGCCCATCATAAACAAAAATTCATTATGCCTGCTGTGTGGAAAAATGTTAAGTAAGAAGAAATAAACAGAGAATGTTTTAACAAATCATATTAGCCAAATGAAAAAAAAAGAGGATAAAGCCACAGTTCTGAATGAGTCTGCCAATAAAGCTTAAATCTGAGCCAAAATTTGGAAGAAATCTAAACATAGCCAGACCAAGTCTGAGTCTTTCTAAGATATTATATACTGGGTTTTGCCTTTCAACTATTTCCTTAAATTTAAAGGGAAACCTTGACCAGATCTAGAGATGTGATATTAAATGTATACAGACTGTATCCAAACCTAAATTGAGGATGCAATCGAGTAAAATTGAGAGACATGAAACAGGGCATCATCCCTCCCACAAGAATTATAAAATGCATCATGAAAGGATGAAAAGGTTGGTAGTACTAGAATTTTTCCAAAAAAAAAATGAAATGTAAGAATGGTAGTTTATAATTTAGTTCTCCATTTATGTGAGAAGCCATGAAGAGATTCAGTAAGTACAAATGTATTCCTCTATGCAGTTGAGTAGCATGTTGAACTTTGCTCTGAACATGTAATAAAGCATCCTTGTCTGTGTAGATACATATAATATAAATACTTTTCATTTAACATAGCACACACAATGGTAACTAGCTGTCTGAAAAAACTATAAGGAAAACTGTAAATCCCAAAAGTAAATTATTATCTGTTACTTATAGAATGCAGCAATCTTTCAGTTCCTTTCTACCGTAGTACATTAGGAAGACACTCTCTGGCTAATGCAATGGACAGATATAAAATAACCTTCACCTTGTATGGATGAGTAGTACCACTTCAAGTGCTGATTGGCATCCCATAACTGTGATTCTGGGAGAGGGAGAAAGAATAATGGTAATGTGAAAAAGAAAAAGAAGAAAAGACAAAGGGGATGAAGACACCTTCTAGAAGCCAGCAGAACCAGCCTATATCTCCACCGCAGAAATTGTGCAGTTAGGCACACATGTCTTTCTTGTGAAATGTCTCATATGTGCCCAAGGATAACCCAAGCAACAGATCCTCTGTGAGTTCATAATCACCATTTATAAAATTCTTTACTACTGCAGGGGGGAACGTGCATTAAATTTCAAATAACCAAATTGTGAAGACATTTTGAGAACACAATGCCTTCGAAGGTTGTAAAGCAGTTATACACATAGTGAAAGCTCGGAACTTAATTCTACTAATGTGTCAACAGCAACAATGAAAGACATCACACTATAATCAAACTGGGAGATCTAAAATAACCAAAATAGACTCATCATCTGAAAATGATAATTAATTAGATGATTACATTAATGGTATCACCTCCTTCTGCAGTATGATTATTATTTTATCTTCCAAATACTGACTTCTCTACTTATGGATACATTTCTGAATTAGATGTATGTTTTGAAATACTCATGATTCTTTACATTCTTCATACCTAAATATTTTCAACTGATCTAAAAAAGGAAAAGCATGACAGAGGAAATGAAAGGAAAATGTGAATCATATCTTGGTCTGCACACCTGCTTTTTGGTGTGGTATCCTAAACCAACATTTTCTCCAACTGTTTCTTCCCCTTCTTGCTTCTTCCTGTATTCTATGCCTCATTTATTTTATCTAAGCATTTATATGTAGCCCTCTTCCCTGAACGAAACAAAAGAGATGCAGGTGGATGGAGAGAAAAGGCTTAGAAGTCAGAGATTTTATGAAGACTACAAGGGTGGGATAGAAGGCATTTTTTATAAGCAGAGTTATTAAGCATTCTATGCCAAGCACATGTGTCATTCATGCACATAAAGGTGTATATGCTGATGCATTCTTAATAGCCTTAATCCTAAATTGGGGGGAAATTATTTGATTAAATTTTAAAGGGGACTTTAAAAAAAAAACTCCCTAGGGCTTATTTTTAGTGAACACAGAGTTTCATTCTTTTCTTCAGTGATTTTTTTGTTACAAAAATATTAAAAGTTGAAAAATTATTTGAGTTTCTCCTCCCTAACCTGCCTCTACAATGAAATAATTATGTGTATGTGTGTCTGTGAGAAAGAAAGATGAAGAAGAAATGGTGCATTTACAGTCAACAATTAAAAAGACTGATAAATATTATAAGGCATGGTTTTAAGGATGATCCTTTTTTCTTGTAATTAAATGCAGCCAGCCAAGAAGTTATTTTAGCACACAAGACTGGTTAGTAGCATTGCTTATAATCCAGTTATTATCAAGATCTATTTATTTACCTGAACTTTTAAAATTCATTTTAGTTTTGAAAAACACTAAAAGAAATTCATTCATCGGTATGAAACTAAGGCTAATATTTCCTTCCAGGTCTTGAAGTAAAAAAATCAGAAACAAATATGTGATTATGTGTGTTCATGACATCTACTATATTGAATCATTTAAATGCTATCAGAATAAAAATTATAGCAACAAATCTGTTTCAGGTTATTGGCAAAATATTCCAGATTGAATGGACATTTTTCTTCTACGTGCTTGCCAACAAGAGCTTTCCTTATACGATACTCAAGGTTGACAACTTTTAGTTAATTTACTGAAATCTAAATTTAAATGTCTATATTTATATTATCAATAAATCATTTATGCTTCTGCAGGCACAGGGACAAATATTTTTTTGTTTTATTATATATAAAAATACATAATATACACATACATTTAGGAATCACAACTTTTTAATCCAGCCAGATGACACTAGAGATGTAAGTCATGTTCTTCATGAGCAAATAAAACGTGGACTTACCGACAAGGGGAAAAGATTTGTTCAGAATTAATTTAATTTATTAATTAAAAGTTAAGGAAAAAAGAGAAGGATCATTTATTGAATATCCTATTTCACTAGATAATGTATATTATTTTGAACATTTATGTATTCTCTTTAGGAGAAAACGTATTTGTTTTTAAATCATATACAAGATAAATTTTCTATGATATATGAAACTTTACAGATTAGTTTTATGGAAGTATCAATAATTTCATTCAATATATGTTTTCTATAAGAGAAACCAAAAAATTGACGCATTTAATCAGTTACTTAGATAAATTGTAAAATCTATCCTAAGAGTAGAAATTGAGTTGCCCCAATCAATTAGATATCTATTTTGATACATTATTCTGTTTTCACAGTAAAATCATGATGGTTTTTCTAATTCAGTAACAATGGAAAATAGCTCCTTGCATTTTACATTTTGGGAAATGTACTTACATTTGTAAAATAAAACTAAAGCATACATTAGCTATGTAATTTTCAGCATGATAATTAGCATTGGAATTTTTAATAATTTATATATTTGTAACATAAAATATGTATGTTTACAAAATTAGAAAACATGCATAAACAAAATAATTTTTAAAAAACAAATGATATAGATGGATACACAGAGAACGTCATATAAAGATGTAGATACAGTAACTCAGATATTCCAGTGTTAATAGAACCACTGTCAAAGCCACAAACACACTCTCCCACAAATGTATTCAAATATATATATACAGTTCTCTCCTCTTTTTCATTCTTGTTCTAAAAATGTATATATGGAATATGGAGAAAGGCAGATACATAAATACAAAAATGTTATTGGTAGGTGGTTTTTCTTTGCTAAAGTACTGTAGTACTTAGATGGATTTAGTAAAATTTAGAAGCTGTAAAGTGGAAGCTTATAAACAGATAAGGAGGATTTGCATCATTTCTTTATATCTGTTTCCATAGGTATACTATATAAACTTCATATACATAGCCATCCATACAGCGTATGTTACCAATTAAAAGTTACATAAACCTAAATCTAAGTAAAACTTCAAAGCATGTCAGCCTATGAAAAACTGACATTGCCTTTAATTTAATTTTTTTTAAAGCTGGAAAAAAAAAGAATCTGTAAATAAACACAAGAATTCTACTGTATTTATTTTTTCCTATGTAACTACAAATTCAGGGAGAATAATATGCAAAGGTGAATTATTCCCAGTTTTTGCTAAGTATGATCTAATTTAAGAACTAACAGTGTAGTGATTACAGTTCTTTGAAATTGGGTATCATATTTCTTGCTGCCATTTGTTTATAATAATTTTTTATTTAAGGTTAACTCAAATTTAACTTTTGAAAACTAGAATGCAAATTCTCAACCATTTATAGAATACGTACCAGAGTACCTGGTAGCTTAGTGGTTACGAATCAGGCTGCGAACCTTAAGGTCAGCAGTTCAAAACTACCAGCTGTTCCATGGGAGAAAGATGAGGCTTTCTGGTCCTGTAAAGATTTACAGCCTCGGAAACCCTGTACAGGGTCACTATGAGTCAGAACCAACTCCACAGCACATAACAACAACACCTACTAAATAAAACACACGGTATGAAGGGTGGTGATGGTAGTGGTGCTGGTATGCTGTCTAGTTGATTCTGACTCACAGAGAGAGTATGTTGTTGTTGTTGTAATGTGCCATGGAGTAGGTTCCGACTCATAGCGACCCTGTCCAGGGTTTCCGAGGCTGTAAATCTTTACAGGAGCAGAAAGCCTCATCTTTCTCCCACAGAACAGCTGGTAGTTTCGAACTGCTGACCTTGAGGTTCGCAGCCCGATTCATAACCACCACACTAATAGGGTTTCCAAAACTGTAAATCTTTATTGAAGCACAATGATTCACCGTTTTCCACAGAGCAACTGATAGATTCATACTGCTGACCTTGAGGTTAGTAGTCCAGTTCGTAATCCACAATGCTACCAGGGCTCCTTGTATGAAGGTCATAAAGGAAAAAAAATAATACTCTGAGGGATGTATAATTTAGCATTTTCCATTAAATACTAAATGGCATTTAACAACAACTTTACAATATGACTCCTGTGCGGCACTGTAGGGTCAGCACCAGACTGTGAACCACAGGGTTGGCAGTTCAAACACACCAGCTGCTCTCTGGAAACCCTATATAGGGTCATTATGCATTGAACCAATTCAACAGCATTAACAACAAGACCAAACTTTACATTAAGTAACATATATGATCAAAGTACAGCAAAAGCATTCTTGATAGAGTGAAGCATTAACAAGATGTTTGGAAAACTGGAGCTATCATAGATACTTTTCTTACGAAATAATAGCAGTACACAGAAAACAACAAATTCTGGCTTGTCTGGGGGAAGAGTTGAACTCTTATACACTGCTGGTAGAATTTTTAATGATACAACTACTAAGGAAGTGGGTACGGCACTCCCTCAAAAAACTAGAAATAGAAATATCATATGAACCAGCAAAGTTTCAATGAAAATAGACATATGCACATCTATATTCATTCAATCTTACTTACAATAGCAAAAAAATGGAAACAACCTAAGTATCCCTCCACTAAGAGATGAATGGATAAATATACACAATGGAATACTGTACAATGATAAAGAGTAATGATGAGTATGCAAAACATAACATGGTTAAATATAGAGGAAATAAGTCAATCACAAAAGGACAAATAGAGGACTTCAAAACGTTCATGGAAAACGGAATTCAAAGATAATGGAACTTTTTTCCACAAGCTTTTTGAAGCACCCTCATATGATACAACTTTTGTAAAAAGTCAAGAATAGGTGTAGAACACAGTCAAGAACACAAAAGAGCAATGTTCTTTGATGAATACCTGGGATGAAGGGAGAGGGAAAATCACTTACTAGATAGTTGTTATAAAGTGTTGT
>NW_006408735.1:3777923-3779268 GCF_000296735.1 Chrysochloris asiatica
TTTCTGTAAAAATAAAAATGTTAGATTGTTAAGAAAAACTATGAAAATATCTTAAAAGTTGTTCCTGTGAATCATTATGTCCTGTTTTGAATGATTAATCACATTTCAGTTCCGTATCCTGTCTTAATCCCATCCTCCCTTTGTGACATCCTCCCTGAGTGAATTACATCCTTCCGCTGTAACAAATCCCTCCCTAAAAAAGAGAATAAAAGGCTGAGGTAAAGTGAGTTCTGCATGCAATGCTGTGCAATGCTGGACAATGCTATGTTTGCAATATGTTTGCAAATCTGTCTACCTGCCAGCTTGCATCATATCTGTGTGTCTGTCTTTTTTGTATATATTTCATCTCTCTCTTTCTCTATCATTTTCGCCGCCAGATCTCCCTTCTTTGTGACACCCACACTTCCTTGTCGAGGCGGGACCCCAACATAGGACCTCGACAATGACCCTGTGAAGAGTTTCAGGGGCTTTAAACCTTTGTGGGAGCAGAAAGACTATCTTTCTCCCATGGAGGGGCTGGCAGGCTCAAACCTCAGACCTTGTGCTTTACAGTCCAGTGCTTATCCCATAGAGCCACTACACTCCCTATCAGAGATTGTTGTTGTTATTAAGTCCTGTCAAGTCAGTTCTGACTCATAACACCCTTGTATGGGGTTTCTGAGGAGCAGCTGCTGAGTCTGAACTTTTGCAGTTCAAACTGACTTTGTGGCCCAGTGTTTATCTTACAGTGTCAGGATTCTAGAAAGTAGATACATCTTCATTCTGGTGAAGAAAAAGACTATATACAATATGAGGCAGTAAGAGCATCATGAACAAAGTCAATGATGACACTGACAGATACACAAGAATAAAGAACAATATACTGGACTGCTTACCACAAGGTCAGCAGTTCAAACCCACCAGCAGCTCTCTGAAAACCTATATAGGATCACTATGAATTGGAACTGGCTCCATAGCACACAACAACATGATAAATATTGCAAAAGAAAGATGAGGTTGTCTGTTCCCATGAAGATTTATAGTCTGGGAAACTCTATGGAGCACTTCTACTCTGTCCTCTACAGGCTTGCTGAGTTGGAACCAATTCAATGGCAGTGGGTTTTTCTTTTTTGTTGTTGTTTTTGAGTTCCTGGTTTGTGGGGGTTGGGGGGGAATTATGAGTCCTGTTGTGATATTGTAAGATAAGCACTGGACTACTAACAACAAGATTAACAGTTCAAACAGCAGCTCTTAGAAAACCTATACAGGTTTGCTGTGAGTTAGAACTAACTCAAAGGCACTTAACAACAATAAAATTTTACAACTCTAATGGTGGTGGTGGTGGTGGTGATGTGCCATGGCGTTG
>NW_006408735.1:3780003-3780611 GCF_000296735.1 Chrysochloris asiatica
AAAAAAGAAAATCGGAACAAAGCAAAACTGACAAAGTGTATTCCCTACCTTTTCTCTCAGGTTCCCACTGCGTTTTTCCATGGAGTGTCTGCTCCCAGCTTGGTCTTGCCATTTGGTCTTGCCCCAGTTGTTGGCTCCAGGGTGCTAAGCCCAGCAGATTCAAAAGTACTCAATTTTGCTTCAAGTTTCGCTACCTATAAGCCTTCAAACTTTTTAAATATTTGTACCTATGCTGTTCCGAGTTTTGGAGCTCTGCCCTGGATCTGCTTTGCCTAGTATTCTGTGGTATTGCTGACGGCGAACTTCCCTGCACCTCTACCCTAGCCACCATCAAGCCCTGCTTCCCTTCCATCTTCTTTTGATACTTTCTACATTGATCAATATTTTGCCCACAGAATCCTTCAATATTGAAATCCAAAGCTTACATTTTTTTCTTCAGATCTTTCAGACTGAGAAATGCAGAGCATGTTTTTCCCTTTTGTTTTTCTAACTTCAGGTCATTGTACATTTCACTGTACTACTTTACTTTGTCTTCTTGGGCTGCCCTTTGAAGTTTTCTGTTCAGATCTTTTACTTCATCACTTTTCCTAATCACTTTAAGCTTTGCT
>NW_006408735.1:3781119-3793096 GCF_000296735.1 Chrysochloris asiatica
AAGAGAGTCCTGGTTTGGCACTGTGGGTTAATGTGCTGGACTGCTAGGTCAGTTTGAGCCACAAGGTTGGAGGTTCAAGCTCACCAGCCACAGCCACTCATTGGAAACCCTGTATGAGTTGAAACCTACTTGATGGCACTTAACAACAACAACAACAATATATATAGGATCAGTACTCGACTGCTAACCACAAAGTTAGTGGTTCAAACCCACTAGCCGCTCCTTGGAAATCCTATACAAGGTCACTATGAGTCAGAGCCAACTCTAGCACTTAACAACAACAACAACACACACACGTACATACACACACACATATATATAAAATCTATACAAGAGTTTGAAAGAGGATATTGGTATATGGGTATTTACCTTTCGTGCAAACACAACTATGAATGTAATGGATCATACAGCAGACAAAATGATGAACACTTTTTAGATATTATCAAACATTTTATGGCAACGAGTTATTGGGCCTGGAGTCTCAGAACTATAGTCTCAGGAAACATCATGGTAAACTGGCATAACGTAGTCTACAAAGACAACGTTCTATATCCTACTTTGGTGAATAGCGTCTGGGATCTAAAGAGCTCATGAAGGACCCTCTAAAGTGCAACTATTGTTCTCTCCATGTGCAGAAGAAAGAAGAGTGGTGAGAACTGAAGAGGCTTGGAATCAGTTCATCCAGTGGATCAATAGAACATGTGAACAGTAGTCTCCACGACTCTGAGAAGAACTAGATAGTACCCAGTTACCTCTGCCAACTACTCTGAAAGGGATCACATTAGAAGGTCCCAGACAGAATGGCAGAATAAATTAGAAGGTCCCAGATAGAGTGGCAGAATGTATGGCAGAATGTTCCATACATTACTGGTCAGAAAGAGACTGGAGGGACCTGAGTCTATGGCCCTCAACTACCCTTCATATATGGAAAGGAGCTCATCCTCATTGCTCAATTTCTAGCCAAGCAATAGACAAGTACATAGAAGGGACAACAACACAAGTCAGGTAGCTCACTATGAGTGATGGGACCATCAATCATTCAAAATCAAAAGGGCAACATTTGCCAAAGGACAAAATTGAGAAGAAACGGGATAACCGTTGTTGCATGAAGGTGATTGCAGTCATTGAGATGAAAGAAAGTGTGCACTTTTTTAAAATGTAAAACTGATGATCTTGTCTTAAAACTTCATTCAATTCACAATAAATAGTTAAAAATTAAAACAAAACAAAAAAGACCTGAACAGAAAGCTTCAAAGGGAAACTCCAAAAGTCAAAGTATTATAATAAAATATGCAAAGACCTGGAGTCAGAAAACAAAAAGGGAAGAACATGCTCACTCAACATTTCTCAAACTGAAAGAACTGAAGAAATACATAAGCCCTGGATTGCAATATTGAAGAATTGTATGGGCAATGCACTGAATGATGCAGCATCAAAAGAATATGGAAGGAATACATTGTCACTGTACCAAAAAGAATTGATAAATGTTCAGCAATTTCAAGAGGTAACATTTGATCAAGGATCAAAGGTATTGAGTAAAGAAGTACAAGCTGCACTGAAGGCATTGGTGAAAATCAAGGTTCTGGGAATTGACAGAACACAAATGAAAGTGTTTCAACAAACTGATGCAGCAATAGAGATGCTCGCTTGTCTATGCCAAGAAATTTGGAGGACAACTACTTAGTCATCTGAACGGAAGAGATCCAAATCTGTGCCCATTCGAAGAAAGGTGGCCTAGCAGAATGCAGAAATCATTGAACAACATCATTAGTATCACATGCAAGCAAAATTGTACTGAAGATAATTCAAAAATGGTTGCAGCAGTATATGGACAGGGAGCTGCAGAGATTCAAGACAGATTTAGAAGAGTTGTGAAACTAGGGATATCATTGCCGATGTTAGATGGATCTTGAAAATGTTTACTTGTGAATGTAATGTAATGTAAATGTTTATTACCAGAAAAAAATGTGTACTTCTATTTTACTGACTATGCAAAGCTTTTGACTGTGTGCATCATGACAAGCTATGGATAGCATTGTGGAGAATGAGTATTCTGAAGCACTTAATTGTGCTCACGAGGAATCTGTACATAGAACAAGAGGCAGTCATTCTAGCAGAACAAGAAGATAATAAATTATTTTAAAACAGGAAAGGTATGTGTCAGTGTTTTATGCTTTCATCATATCTATCCAATCTGTATGCTGAGCAAATAATCATAGAAACTGAATTATATGAAATAGAACGTGGAATCAGGATTGGAGGAAGAATCATTAACAACCTTCAATATTCAGATAACACAATCTTACTTGCAGGAAACAAAGAGAACTCTGAATACTTACTGATGAAGACCAAAGACTACAGCATTCAGCATGGATTGCATCTCAATGTAAAGAAAACAAAAATCCTTACAACTGGCTCCAATAAATAACATGATAAATGGGAAAAAGGTTAAAGTTGTCAAAGACTTCATTTTGCTTGGATCTACAATCACTGTTCATGGAAGCAATAGTCAATATCTCCAACGACACATTGAATTAGACAATGCTTCAAAAGACATCATTAAAGAGTAAACATGTCAGTTTGAAACTAGGGTGTGCCTGACCCAAAGCATGGTATTTTAAATAGCTTCAGATTCATGTGAAACTTAGACAATGAAAAAAAAAAAAAAATGTAGAAGAGTCAATGCATTTTAATTAGCGTGTTGGAGAAGAATTTTGGAAGTACCAGGTACTGGCAGAAAAACAATGGACTCAAACAGAATCAGGATTGTAAGGGTGGTGCACAACCAGGCAATGTTTCCATGTGAATAGGATCTCTACTGAGTAGGAACTGATTGAATGGCACCTAACAACAAAAACAGCACATAAATTCTTAGATGCTTCTCCATCCAGCATATAATGATTCATTCCCCTACAAACAGAGAATAGAAAAGGAAATAGCAACTTTACAATGGTGATAATGGATAATGTCAAACACTACTTTAACCATATGATCAAAGTTAATAACACCAGTGATTTGTTGTTGTTGTTGTGTGACTTGGAGTCGCTTCTGTCTCCAGTGATAGATTATATTAATATCATACTCCCCGATATAATGTATATGGTAGTGGTGGTGGTTGTATGTCATAGGGTCGGTTCCAATTCATAGTGACCTTGTATAAGATTTCTGAGAATTTAAATCCTTATGGGAGCAGAAGGCCTCGTCTTTCTCCCACAGAGCGACTGGCAGATTCGAACTGCTGATCTTGCAGTTATTAGCCCAACTCGTAGCCCACTATGCTACCAGAGCTCCTTAATGTATATGGTTGTTGTTGTTAAGTGCCATCAAAAGGGCGCTGACTTAGTGACCCTGTATAGGGTTTCTAAGGAGCAGCTGGTTAGTTTGAACCGCCGACCTTGTGGTCCAGTGCTTAGCCTATGGAGCCACACCCAAGTTGAAGATAAGAAAACATAAGATGAACCCAAAATGAGAGACATTATATAAAACAAATAACCAGAACTCTTTAAAATATGCTGAGAAACAGCAATCTGTGTGGTTGAATTTACTTGAGTGTATTAAAAAATTGTATTGTTAAAGTTTAAAAAAAAATGTAGGTGTGAAAAATGGTAATAGCCTTACACAGAGTACAAATAATACTTAAAATCATGTAAAGATGTGATCATTTGTGATGTTAATTTCAAAAATATTATTACGTTTATTTACATATCTTTTGAAGTGTTGAAAGGAAAATATAGTACTTTATACACTTCATCTTATCGCTTTTGTAAGTGTTCATTATATCCCTGTTTATTTTTCTATGTTCTCAGAAGTATTTCAGACATATCTGGATGTATAAAATAAGAGCAAAAGTCCTCCATGGTGTGAACTACTTTATACATAAAACTATTTGCATACATTAAATTTTGTCACTTGAAATAATATATATCAGTATCATAAAAAACAGACTGTCATAGATAGACTAAGAAGACAAGATTACTAAACATAATGTGGGATCCTGGATGGGATCCTGGACTAAAATTACTTGGTTGTTGTTAAGTGCCAGCAAGTTGGTTGACTCATAACGACCCTGTGTAGGGTTTCCAAGCAGTGGCTAGTGGGTTTGATTCGAAGACCTGTAGTTAGCAGTCCATTGTTTACCCTACTGTGCCACACCAGGACTTCAAGACTATGCACTCATTACTTTAATAGAGTTCTAATTAATGGAAAATCTTTAGGTTAGTATTTAGGTAGCAAACTGCTTGTACCACCTGGGGACCTTGTATGTCTTTATATGGCATTTAATTTGCATTAATTCTGTAAATATTTATTGAGCACTTCCTATATGATATTCCTTTTGTAATGTACTGCTGCCATTAAAAACACACAGAAGAAAAAAGAAACAAATTGATTATAGCACCGAACTTATAAAACCTATCACCATATTTAATTAACATCATTATGTTGATTATTTCAATATAGATTCAGTTTCTGGTTATCAATTGATAGAAGGTGAAAACTCTCATAAATTAGGATAACTCTCATCATTAACATTACAAACAGGAGTTATTTTTTCATTTTATTTTTCTTTCTTTTCTACATGTAGCGTAGTGGTTACAGTTGGGCTGCCAACCTTAAGGTCAGCAGTTAGAAACTACCAGCAGTTCCACAGGAGAAAGGAAGTGTTCTTGCTCCTGTAAAGATATACAGTCTCGGAATCACTATGAATTGGAATCAACTCCACGGTACTTAACAACAACAACAACTCCCATGAAGCCCAGCTCCATGATCACCCTGCTCTCAGGGCTGTATTTCACTCTCTCCAAAACCCTATAATGAAGTATCTGAGTCCACGCTAATCCTCAGAGGTGCTCAGTGTTCCAAAACCCCTCTGTCCCTCCCCCCCTCAACAAGCAAAAGTGAGAGCAGAATTTAAGAAAATCAGTTTTGGAAGGCTGCCAATTGTTGCCCTAGGTAATAGTGAGACTTGAGTTTCAATCTATTCATGTCACCTCATCTTTCCTAAAAAAAAGAAGAAGTTAAATTTTTCCGAGGTGGGGGACATTGATTGTAAAGACAATAGAAGAAATAAAGTTATTTAATAGGCATCAAATGAGAAGAAGAAAATTCAATGTGTTTAAGACTTACTGTTCTTTCGAAAGCTAGACTATGTGTGTTTATGATGAATTGCACATTTATTCTTTTAGATTACTTCACAAAGAGTCTTTGCCAAAAAAAAAAAAAAAAAATCTTGATACTTGGCTTTCTTTTGTTTGCTACATCAGTTTTCTATCACATTAACCAGCCATTTATTTTTTTTATCACTCATTCCTCCTGACATTGAGAGACAGAAATGTCAGAATACAATAACTTGATTCACATTAAATAACCTGAAAAATGCCTCAGAACCCAGTGTGCCTTCCTGTGGTTATACCACAAAGAGGAACTCAGTATATACAGGAGAGTCCATGATAGAGACACTACTTGTCCACGCACGCTCACACACACACACACACACACACACACACACACATAGCTTATGCTGCTCATTTAGACCCTAAACAATAAGATCTCATAATTAGGGAGGTGAATTAGAAGCAGGGCTTTGAACCAGTTCATTACAGTTTAACTACCTGATGAGAATTTGCATTTCTACCCCAGATATAAGGAGCCCTGGTATCATTGTGGCTTAAGAGGGGCTGCTAACCACAAAGTCAACAGTTCCAATCTACCAGCTATTCTGCAAGAGATGATGAGGCTTTCTGCTCCAGTAAAGATTTATAGCCTTGGAAACCCTATAAGGGTCGCTATGAGTCAGAACCAACTCATTGGCATACAATGACCATCACCCGTCCCCCTCCCCAGATATACTAAATTAGAATCTACATTTTAACAAAATCCCCAAAAGCTTCTGAAAATTTCCAGATGATCCTTCTGTATCATTAGCATCTTGTTAAAACGTAGATTCTGATTCAGTATATCTGAGGTGGTAGTAGTAGATGTGGTGGTTCTGTGCCGTGGAGTCGGTTCTGACTCATAGTGACCATGTATGTACAGGGTTTCTGAGGCTGTAAATCTTTACAGTTGCAGAAAGCCTCATCTTTCTCCTACAGAACAGCTAGTAAATTGGAACTCCTGACCTTGTGGTTAGCAGTCCAATGTTTAGGTCACTATGCTACCAGGGCTCCTTATATCTAGGGTTGAAATGCAAATTCTCATCAGGTAGCTGAACCAGAATGAGCCACCCTGAAGCCCTGAGTTCTGGTGATGCTACAGGATAAGCACTGAGCTGCTAACCACAAGGTTTGACTATTCAAACCTACCAGCAGACCTGCAGGAAAAAGATGAGGCTTCCTGCTCTTGGTTTGGTTTTTTGAGTTAGTGCATGTTAAGGGCCACAGGGTCCTGGTGTGGCACTATGGGTTAATGCATTGGACTGCAAAGTTGGTTTGAACTACAAGGTCGGAGGTTCAAGCTCACCAGCCGCTCCTCGGAAACCCTATACAGGGTACCTATGGGTTGGAACTGACTCGATGGCACATAGCAACAACAACAAAAGCAGGGTCACTATGAATTGGTAGCAATGGGTTTAGGGTTTAATTCACCTTTGGCAGAAGTTTTTGTAATCAATGATCATCAACCAGTCTTCTGTGTGCCATCAAGCTATCTTTAATGCTTATATTCAAAGTACAAAAAAGTGTTAAAGATTTAGAGGCAACAGATTTCTCTGCAACTTGTATCCAAACAGCCATGGAAATCTACATGGTCAGCACTTCAAAACATATGTTAAAAGTGAAAGGTTAGTTCAGGGTCAAGTAAGGGGTGACAGTTTACCTCATGTCCTCTTGAAATGGTTCATAGGCAAAAGCACCTTGTTTTCAAAGTTACCTTTTTGTTTTTCTCTATCAATGGAATCAGAAGTAATAATCCAGAGATCTCTTCCTCTTCTAGGCAGGAAGTCTCCACACTATGCCACTCATGTATTCCTTGCAATTGATTAAGATTCCTTTAGATGTGGGGAAGCTGTTTCTGATCCCCTTATCACAGTGTAAAATAAAACATGCTTGACTGGTTAATAAAAATGGAAGTTGGAGTTACAAAGAGGAAAAGTTCACTTGAAAATCCAAGACCCTTTGGTCACACCCAAGAAAAGCATACAAGCATGTTTTAAAAAGAGGGGGTCGAAGTCTCTTTGGAAATATTTTTCTAATTTACCATTAATCATTAATATAACTATGAAAAAGGGCACTTCATATTGAGATGCTTGAATTCAAATATAAGAAACAAAAAATGAATGTTTTCCAGGTTTACGTTCCACAGTCTATGTATGCAATTGCCAACGGCATCTGTAAAAGCAATTTTTTCATATGTACAGGGAACACTAAATGAATTCACTGTACCTCCTAAGTGATAAATATGTATGATTTTAACTTTCTTTTTCATAAATCACCATTCATTCTCTCAAGGTTTTTTTTCCATTTATTTATAATAAAGCCCATTTTAGACACTGCACAAGTAGCTGTTTCTCTAAGATTTTGCTATACAAAGAGAATCAGAGAATATTAGATCTTTCATGGACCTTAAAATCATTCAAATTAGCCCCCTCATTTTACAGATGAGAAGCCCAAGACAGAGAAATAAAGGTCATATCAGGACCATTACTGTGTCTCCAACAATGCTTTTGCACAGAGACCATTTACGTACACTCTAAGTCAGGTTACAAGTATGACTATGGATGCAGGTTGCCGGAATTTCTTTCTGGCTCTACCATTGACTAGCTGTGTTACTGTGAATAAATCATTTAATCTCTCTAAGCCTCAGTCACCTTATCTGTAAACTGGTAATAATAATATTAACTGCCTCAGAGTGCTTTAGAATATTCAATGAGACATTGTTTGTGAAGTACTTAGCAACCAGAATAAAAATTTGCTACTTCAAGACATTATATTAACCTTATTAATATGTCAAGCAATGTTAATTATCACACTCCCATTTGGGCTTCCAGGGCTGGACCAAATATTTTCTCCTGGGGAAGTTTGCTTGAAAGGATCAAACCATGGCAAATTCTTATCTTCTATACTTCAAAATCCCTTAGTAAAATATTCAATATTTTTAAAAATCTCAATTGTTAATATCAATCTGCATTTCCCAATTATTCAATGAGACATTACATAAAGACAATTTTATTATGTATTATTTTAGATTTTGGAAATTTAATGTCTGAAAATTGAACTATATTAATTTTCAGTAGGAAGAAGATCTTTTGTTGACAGGTTGCTTGTTTGTTTTTTGTTTTTTAAATAAGGAGACTCATCAACTTATATCTAGCACTTGTCATATCACTCTGAATATAGTTTCTTAAAGCATATTCTCTGGTTGAAAAGTTCATAAGAGGCCCCTTTCCTTTCTCAAGCCTCACATAAATGGATCCGTTTCAGAATGTTGCTAAGCACTTAGGAAGAGTTTGCAATGTGGTTCGTTTTAGGGCCAGGAAATTCTTCTTGGTGTTACCCTGACCTCAAGTGGTCTATTTCCTAATGTTTTTAGCAGTGAAAAGCATCACATTCTATTCAAACCTATTTCATTATTTATGCAGTTTTCAAATTACAAAGAAAAAATATGTCTAAAATTAAATAACCAGGATTTTTCATCAAAGTTTAAAACAGAATTGTTTTGAAGGCCAGTTCTCTCTACTCCGTTGTTGGTTATCCTCTCCACTTCTCTCCACATTGCCAAAAACTTTATATTCCTATTGTCCTGGATCTCATATTTGATGTTTCTGTTTTTTTAGTAGTTCCAGATAATGTGTACTTTTATTTTTCCCACAGTAAAATCTATGTCTGTTCCCTCAAAACCCTGGGTATAAAAGATCAATTTCCTGAGCCTAACTTTCTTCCAAAGTAAAACGGTGGTAAGACTACTTTCCTTCAGGATTGTCCAAACATCCATCCAAACTGGGACTTCATAATAGCACAATGTTTAAGAATGCAGGCTCCCAGGTCAGATAGACTTTCAAAACCTACCTTAGTTATTATACCATTTGAGTAAGTCTCCTAATTCTATCAACCTTAGTTGTACCATCTGTGAAAAATATGTAATACTGATATCAACTTGAACGAATTATTGAAAATTAATGAAATGACACAAGTAAACAACTTAATATCATATGTAGCACAGTAAGTGTTCAAAAATGTTAGTTATCATTATATAAAGGAACTAACATTGTACTTGGCATATATGATTGAATAAATAGTATCTACACAGATGACACAACCTTGCTTTCTGAAAGTAAAGGACACTTGAAGTATTTACTGATGAAGATCAAAGACTACAGCCTTCAATATGCATTACATCTCTACATTGTTGTTGTTATGTGCTGTCGAGTTGGTTCCAACTCATAGTGACCCTGTATACAGTTTCTGAGGGGATACAGGTGAGGTTTGAACTGCAGACCTTATGGTTCAAACCAACCTTGCCATCCAGTGCATTATCCTGCAGCACCACACCAGGACTCCACACCTCAACAAACAGAAAATCCTCACAACTGGAGCAATAAACCACATCACAATAAATAGAGAAAAGATTGAAGTTGTCAAGGATTTCATTTTACTTAAATCTGCAATCAACACCCATGGAAGCAGGAGTCAGGAAATCAAATGATGTATTGAACTGGGTAAATCTGCTTCAAAAGATCTCTTTAAAGTGTTAAAAACAAAGATGTAAATTTGAGAATTAAGGTATTTCTGACCCATGCCATAGTATTTTCTTTTTTAAGTTTTTATTGTGAACTGAGTGATTGCTTACATGGGAGACCATCAGCTTTACACTCATTCTATCATATTTTGTTGCATTGCAATGATTACAATCCTCTCCATGCATAATTACTCAACAGTATTGCTTCTATTCCCTTTATTTTGTTTTTTGCTTTTTGGCATGTACACCAAAACACTCAAGAATATACAATCAAACAACCAAAGGGCACACCCTGTAAGCCTATGCCCCCGGCCACCACTACACAGTCCCAATACCTCCTGGAGTATAGAGTCCTCAGCTGCCCCATCTCTCCACATCATCATCTCTGCCTCCATATCTGATGTCACCTCTTCTCTGGATAGGGTCCCACACTCCGCTCCTGCTCTTCTTTAATGGTCCCAGGGTCCTCTGTTACTGGACTGTAAGATCAACCACTCCACCCTTTTTGCTACAAAACTTCTACCTTTATAGTTGTGACAACCGCAATTAGTCATGATAACAATTACTCACTATGGAATCATAAGTCTTATCCCCAACTCCTTTCACCAGACCTATCTATCCAGGATGAAAACCACTCAGTTGGGATTCTACCATCTACCGCCCACTCTGAAACTAAACTCCCTCTTGAAAACTTGTAAGACAGTCACTTCATGCCTTTATAGCTCCCCCCACCTCCCATTTTAGGTAGTCAATTGCCATAGTATTTTCAGTCACCTTATATGCATGCTAAAGTTGCACAATGAATAAGAAGGACCAAAGACAAATTAATGCATTTGAATTAGGATGTTGTTAAAAATATATTTAGTATTATCTTGGACTGCCAGAAGTATAAGAAAGATGAGGCTGTCTGCTTCTGTAAAGATTTAGTCTCAGACTCAAAGACAGTTCGACTCTTTCCTGAGGGTTACTTGCGGTTATTAAGTGCCATAGAGTCAGTTCCAACCCATAGTGACCAGAGGCAACACATACATTGACCTTTCTGGTTATACTCAACCCTTTTTCAAATAATAAAGGCTCATGTATGATTTAGAGTCCTGGTGTGGCTCTTTAGGATAAGCACTGGACTGCGACATTGGTTTGAACCACAGGTCAGTGGTTCAAATTCACCAGCTGCTCCTTGGTATTTTTGTGGGGGAGAGGAACCTCCATCTTTTTCTATCAGTATTTCCTCTTTCTTCATCTATCTAGCTTTTACCTTTCCTTCAGATTTCAACTTATATATCAGGTCTTAATAGGGTTATTGGATTCTTATTGTGGTGCTGTAGTATCAGCGTTGGACTGTGAACCAGAGGGTCAACAGTTCAAACTGACCAACTGCTTTTTGGAAACCCTATACAGGGTTGCTATGAGTCAGAACTGATTCAAAGACACTAAACAACAACAACAATGTATGGTTTGGAAGGTAGATAGGCAGTTTATGGTCCTTAAATTGTAGCCTACAAGTGGTCATTAGGGGGGCCTAGCAATAGCACATACTGACCATATTATGGGGTTTCCTTGACTCTTACCTAAGTGGGCTTTAGATATCATATATGTGTATTTTACTATTGAGAATTATGTTTATGTTTGAAGTTCTTGTATCAAAACACAATGATAGTTAAATTCAGCAATTCAAATCACATGTAACTGCTCTAGGATTTTACATAAACCTTTAGGAGGTTACCGATTTCCTTTCTGTGACATATACAATTGTAATATTACATTACATATCCCCAAAGCATTCATTTTGGTCATTTCTAATGCTTTTATTCAACACTGATGAACATGACCCAATAAGGTAAGCACTGGACTGCTAACCTAAAGGTCAGTGTTTCAAACTCAATAGCCAGTCCATGGAAATCCTATGCAGGGTCACTGTGATTGAGAAACAACTCCATGACACTTAACAAAAATTACAATTAGAAAAGTTATATAATTCCATTTTTGAGTCAGGCATTTCAATGATCTCATGCTTAACAATAGAAATTCATGTATCCTGTGAAAGGTATCAAAATCTATAACAATATTTACCACATGAGGTGTTATCTGACAAAAAATATTCTGTATACAGTTAATTAGCTTAGGAAAAAAAAAAGTCTATAATATACAACAACTCTTAGATGCATTAATACTTAAGTTTGGAAATTTCCTGAACTATATTTAAACTCTTTTTACTTAGTTTTTTTTTCTAGTTTGTGTTTGTGTTGTTGTTGTTGTTAGGTGCCATTGAGTCAGTTCTGACTCATAGCAACCCTATGGACAACAGGAC
>NW_006408735.1:3797901-3801300 GCF_000296735.1 Chrysochloris asiatica
CTCTGTCAATGTATGATTGTAGCCATTTCTGTATTACCTTTAGTAAAACTTTACTCGCATGGGATATCAAAGAGATTGTCCGATAATTTCCACATTCCATTGGGTCACCTCTCTTTGGAATGGGCACAAATATGGCTCTGTTCCAATCAGTTGGCCAGACAGTTGTCTTCCAAATTTGCTTTTGTAGAACATCGATTATCAATCTGCAAAATTAACATTTTTGAAATTCAATCATTGTTAGTCTAGATTACTAATTTATTACTAGAGAGAAAAATCCTATTGTTCCTTAAAATACGTCAGTAAGCAATGTTTATTTATCACTTCCAGTCTCTGGAAAGGAAATGGAAAACAATATTTGCTATAATCTTCATAAATTGCATACTTAATAACCTATAACTGAACTTGGCATACTTTATCTCTAGGCAAGGGATGCTAAGGCTTACAAGACATTATTTGGAGATAATTTACATGGTTTCACTACATTTTAAATCAAAACCTGAAAAGTAAATACAAAAAATTGCTTATAAACACATCAAAATACGCTATAGAGTACATCTTAATAATACAATTAATGAAAACCTAAAATGGTGTAGCATTAGAATTAAAGGTGTTTAATTGGTTTCTTTTAAAACATAATAAACATTGAGAATCAAGTAGTTAATATCTAGATATTGGGAATATGCTGCTGGAAAAGATACGATCTCTATCTTTAAGGATTGTGCCAGAGATGGATATATGGTTGTTAGGTGCCATCGAGTTGCTTCTGACTCATAGCAACTCTGTATAGGATTTCCAAGGAGCGGCTGGTGATTTTATCATACATAAGCAGTAAAAAGGAAGTGCTGTGATGTGGTGAACATTGAACAGACTGTGGGAGTGAATCACCAATCAAAGAGACATTTGACCCAATCTAAGATGATGTGGTTTCAGAGGCAGCTTTTTTAAAACATAGGACTATCAGATAAAATATAGTATGTCCAGTTACCTTTAAATTTCATACTAACAAGAAATAATAATTTCAGAACATCCCTTTTAATATTTGTAACTGGGTGTGCTGTGTATTTATTTGCTAAACCTAACAATCCTATTGTTGTTACTGTTAAGTGCCTTTCAGTCATTTCAGGTTGATAGAGGTTCTGTACAGTGTTTCTGAGGAGCAGCTGGTAGGTTTGAGCGGCCAACCTTGTAATTTCCAGTGTTTACCCTACAAAACCACACCAGTAGTACAACAACCATATTATTGTTGTTAAGTGCCATCGAGTCAGTTCTGACTCATAACAACCCTGTATAGGGTTTCAGAGGAGCAATTGGTGAGTTGAACTGCCGACCCTCTGGTTCACAGTCTAGTGCTGATCCTACAGCACCACACCAAGAATCCAACAACCCTATTAGGATATGTTATATAAATTGAAATCTGAAGGAAAGGTAAAAGCTAGCTAGGTGAAGAAAGAGGTAAGACTGATGGAAATAGATGGAGCCCCACACACAAAAAATACTGAGTTGAGCACGAGAGCAGTCCTGCAGAGAAATGCAGGCAGTTCAAGATGGCAGGAGCAGATAGATAGAGGAGTGAGTGATAAACATGTTTTGGAATGTCTGATTTGTTTAAAGGTTATGAGGAGCCATGAAATGAGTTTGGGCTTAGTGACATCTGCTTTGGCATTTACAAAGAGAATACTGGAGTATGGCCAAACTGGAAGCAAGAAAGTCATTAAGAGAGTGTTGTTTATAAACTTGCTGAAGGATGCTGGGGTTGGATTAATGTGGTGGCAATGCGGATACAGAGATATCAATAACTTCAAAAAATATTTAGCAATTAGTGTAATGGCTGAGAGTTCAGACCTTGAATTTCAATTGCTCTGTCATTTATGAAGTATGCATAGAATAGGTGTTAAGAATAAAGATATTTTGGTTTCTTTTATATAAGTAATATTTCCTTCTCAACTCAGCTTCCTCATTAGAAAGATGACCTAGCAATAGCATAGGATAATTACAATATTAAATAAAATAATGTATTTAAAGTGCATAGCACAGAATTCGAGTCCATTGGCTATGAATGGGAAAAAAGGGATTAAAAATGAAACTAAGTTTTCTGTTTGGAAAGCTGGTATAAAAGGGAAATCATAAGCAAGAATTGATTGAGCTTTTTTTTAATAAACCATTTTTATTGTGGTAAAATGAATATAAAATTAAAATTTTAATTTGACCATTTTTAGGTGTACAAATCAGTAAGATTAATTATACTCACAGTGCTGTGCAACCATCAGAACTATTTATTTGAAAAATTGTTCACTACCTCACACAGAAATTCTATAGCCTAAGAATAATAGTTTCCCATTCTCTTTTCCCCTAACAGTTCCTGATAACCACTAATCTACTTTCTGTCAGCATGCATTTGCCTATTCTAGATACGTCATATAAGCAGGGACACAATCTTTCTTTTAGTGTTCTGATTTCATTATCTTCACAAGATGGCACCCTGTCCTTCTGTTATGCATAAGGCTACCATGAGTTGTAGCTGGATCAATGGAAAGTGATGACAACAACAGAAATGATATTTTTAATGTCCATCCAAATGGTCACATGTATCAGAACTTCTTTTTTCTTTAGAGTTAAATAATGACCTATTTATTGCACAGCTATATTATATTTTGTTTATCCATGTATCCATTGATGCGCATTTAGGTTACTTACATCCATTGGCTATTGCACATAAGGCTGCAATGCCCACTGTACAAGAATTTGTTGAATCCCTGCTTTCAGGTCTTTGAGGCATACATCTGGGAGGTGAATTGATGGGACATACAATAATTCTATGTTCATTTTTAAAAGAACTAATCAACTATTTACCACAGCTGCTGTGTTATTTCACATTCCAACCATAAATGAAGGAGTTGGGATTTTATGTTCACTTTTGATCTCCCCTGTATCTGGTGTAAGGAGCTCTGGTTGCGTAGTGGTTACGAATCAGACTGCTAATCTCATGATCAGCAGTTCGAAACTACCAGCTGTTCCATGGGAGAAAGATGAGGTTTTCTGCTTCCATAAAGATTTACAGCCTTGGAAACCTTGTATAGGGTCGCTATGAGTCAGAACCGAGTCCACGGCACATAACAACAACATATCTGGGGTGGTGCTGTGGGTTAATGAACCAGACTGCAAAGCCATTTGAACTGCAAGATTGGTGGTTCAAGCTCACCAGCCTCTCCTCTGAAACCCTATACAGGTCACAACTCGATGGCACTTAACAACAACATATGTACCTATGAGCATACCAGTAGGAAATCATATATATGAGAGTAAGTCAAAAGTATTGCTAGACGTCCAGCTGATAAGAAGAGAGGGCATATGCATAAGAACACCCACACTTGCAGAAAATACCCACTTGTCCTGGCTTCA
>NW_006408735.1:3802063-3802722 GCF_000296735.1 Chrysochloris asiatica
TTTTTTTTAAATAAAAAAAGCATTGCTAGAAAATCACAGAAAACTTTATTGAACAAAAAAACCAGAAGCTATTGCTTCTCAACATATCCTCCATTTAGATCTGTACACTTTCATCTCTTTAACCATTCCCCCAAAGAATTCTGTGTTCTTCAATTTACACCATGTTAAGAATGGCAGTTTTGGCATTCTCAAGAGATTCAAATCATGTTCCTCTTAAATGTCTTAAAAGTGTTTTTAGTAAAAACAAGTCTGAAGGCACAAGATCAGGGCTATAGGGCTGAAGGGTTAGGATTTCCCAAGGACATTCTCTCAAGGTAGCCCTTGCTCTACTTGAGAGATAAGCAAGTCTGTTGTTAAAGGGGGAAAAAATGCCTTAGTAAAACTTTCCTAGCCTTTTTGCTCATCAATGCAGTTTTCAACTTTCTTAAAACTTCTCATAAGTCCTGTGATGGGTTGGTTGTCAGGTGCCATCAAGTCGGAACCGATTCATAGCAACCCCATGCACAGCAGAACGAAACAATGTCTGATCCTGGGTCAACCTCACTATCACTGCCACACTTGAGTCCATCAATGATGCTACCTGGCCAATCCATCTTGTTAGGGGTCTTCCTCTTTTTCTCTGACCCTACACCTTACCCAGCCTGACATTCTTCTCCAGC
>NW_006408735.1:3804826-3805946 GCF_000296735.1 Chrysochloris asiatica
AAGTAGTTTGTCACTCTTTCTTCCTAGTCTGTCTTTGTTTTGTAGCTCATCTGAAACCTGTCCACCATGGGTGACCCTGCTGGTTATTTAAAATACCGGTGGCATAGCCCTCAGAATCACAGCAACTCAAACCACCACAGCACGACAGACAGACCATGGGTTGGTTGTTGTTGTTGTTAAGTGCCATCGAGTAGGTTCCGACCCATAGCGACCCTGTACAGGGTTTCCAAGGGTGTAAATCTTTACGGGCGTAGAAAGCCTCATCTTTCTCCCGCGGAGCGGCTGGTAGTTTCGAACCACTGACCTTAAGGTTCGCAGCCCGATTCGTAACCACTACACTGGCTACCTAAAATGGGGGTTGGGGTTTGGGAAGGGGCTAAAAAGGCACAATGTGACTGGCCTACAAGTTTTCAAGAGGGAATTTCGTTTCAAAGTGTGCGAGGGAATGTAAAATCCCCACTGAACAGCTTTCATCTTGTCTAGACAGGTGTGGTGAAAAGAGGGATAAGAGTCTTATGATTCAATAGTAATTGTTATCATTATGAACTGTGATTGTCACAACTGTAAAGATAGAAGTTTTGTAGCATAAAGGTGGAAGTAGTTAATCTTACATTCTAGGATCAGAGGACCCTAGGACCATCAAGACAGAAGACCATGAGTGGAATGCAGAACCCTAACTAAAAAAGCAGTGACACCAGAGACAGAGGCAGAGATGATGACATGGAGAGAGAGAGCAGGTGAGAACTCTAGACTCATGGAAAAAGAAAGGCTGTGTGCTGGAGGCCAGAAGGCAGACTTGCAGAATGTGCACTTTGGTTGTTTAAATGATTATGTATTCCTGAGTGTTTTTGTGTGCATCCAAAAATAATCAAAGGGAACAGAAGCAAATACAACAGAATGATGATGCACAGAGGGGATTGTAATCATTGCAGTGAAACAGAATACCATATGATGAGTGTAAAACCAATGTTCTCCCATGTAAACTATCACTCAATTCACAATAAAAACTTAAAAAAAAAAAGTTCAATGGTCTTCCTTATTCATTGTCCAAGTTTTACATGTATATGAGGCTATTGTAAATACCATGGCTTGGGTCAGGCACACTGTAGCAAAGTATCTT
>NW_006408735.1:3806396-3809119 GCF_000296735.1 Chrysochloris asiatica
AAAGAATACAACCGTGGACCACATCTTTCTGGATTTTAAACCATTAAGCATCCCCTTGTTCTGTTCCAATGACTGCCTCTTGAAATTTTCTGTTCAGTTCTGTGACTTCCTTATTTCTTCCATTAGCTTTAGTATGTCTACACTGCAGAACAAATTTCAGAGTCTCTTCTGACATAAATTTTTTTCTTTTCTGCTTTTTAAATTACCTTTTGCTTTCTTCCTGTATGATGTTCTTGATGTCATCCCACAGCACTTCTGGTCTTCAATTATTAGTATTTATTGCATCAAATCTGTTCTTGAGAAAGTCTCTAATTTCAGATGGCATATGTTCATAGGTTATATTTTGGCTCTTCTGGACTTGTTTCTTTTTTTTTTTTTTCAGATTCAGCCTGAACTTGCATATGAACAATTGATGGCCTATTCTACAGTCTGACCCTGGCCTTGTTTTGAGGTTTTCTTTTGTTTCTTTCCACAGGTGTAGTCAATTTGATTCCTATGCATTCTTCTGGTTAAGTCCAACTGTGTAGTAGCATTTTATGTTGTTTAAAAAGGTATTTGTAATGAATCCATCATTGGTCTTATAAACTTTACCCACAGATATAGTCAATTTGATTTATGTGTATGCCATCTCGTGGGGTCCATGTGTATAGTCATCATTTATGTTGTTTAAAAAGGTATTTGCACGTTGCAGTGAAACAATGGTGTAAAGCTGATATTCTCCCATGTAAACCATCATTCAGTTCACAATGAAAACTTCCAAAAAAAAAAAAGATATTTGCAATGAACAAGTCGTTGGTCTTATAAATTTTCTACTCCAGCATCACTTCTATCATTCATGCCATGTTTTCCAACTACTGATCATTCTCTTTGCTTCCAACCTTGCATTCCAATCGCCAGTAACTATTTATGTATTTTGATTGCATATTTTATCAATTTCAGACTGAAGCAGTTGGTAGAATTCTTCAGTGTAAATTTGAATAATAGTGAATTTAACTGATTTTCCAGTTATTGACATATGGATATAATCTTATCATAGACAGCAATGTACTTCAAGACAGATTTTAAGTGTTCTTTTTGATGTGAATGAAATGTCATTCCTCTTCAATTTGTCTTTCCCAGCATAGAAAGCCATATGATTGGCTGATTCAAAAGCACAAATATAATTCTATTTCAGCCCATTAATACCTAGAATATCAATCTTTATGCATTCCATTTCATATTTGACAGCTTCTAACTTTGTACATACCATATTCCAATTATTAATGGATGTCTGCTGCTGTTTCTACTCATTTTGAGTTGTGCCCCTTCAGCAAATGAAAGTCTTAGAAGTTTTTCTCCATTCATGTAATCATGGTGATTACTCTTCCTCAAATGTATTTTGTGTGACTTCCAACCCAAAAGGCTCATCTTCCAGCACTATATCTGATGGTATTCTGGTGCTATTCATATTTACATCTTCTGACACTATATCTGACTTTGTTCCACTGCTACTTACAAGGTTTTCAGTAACTAAACATTCAGAAGTAGTCTGGCTCTCCTTTTTCTAGTCTGTCTTAATCTGGAAGCTCTGCTAAGACCTGTCCACCATGGGTGACTCTGTATTTAAAATGTTGGTGGCATAGCTTCCAGCATCACAGCCACCAAAGTACAACAAATTGACAGATGAGTGATGGATGTGTAGCTGTGGTGTCAGTAAATTAAGAGTTCCTTCAGGATGATTCTCTCTTTTTTTTTTTGGTCTTCTTTGGAAAAGGTGTGGTGGAGTGAAGGTGTGTGGGGAGTTAAGAGATTTGTTCAAGAGTGAACAAGCTTGGATATGTTTCTGGAAAATAGGAAGGAGGGATAATTGTATAAAGCCCTGTGGAAGAGTTTCTTTTGGACCAAAGGCCTGCATTTTTAATGAAGTTCTTACAGTGAAGGTAATCTGCACACGCACACATCCATCATTATTGTTATTATTTTAGTGACATTCATTGAGGTAGAGACAGTTACATTTAAAACAAACAAAAAACATCAGGAATTTGAGAGTATTGGCTAGAGAATAGTGGAAAGGATGGATTGTGGTATTTAGACTAGAGAGGAAAGGCAGTAAATAATGAAGGGAGTAGCGTAGAAAACGTGCAGAAGTCAGGGGGCTGGAGAATTTTATATATAGGATTGGATAAAGGGTACATTGAAGAAAATACATTAACATTTTTGAATGGTATGGGATGCAGCCAGAAAATGGGAAGAAAGAATTTCAGATTTTCAAAATGACAAAATTCTGTGTGATCAGAATCTTTAGGATGTTTGTTACCAGATACCTAAATGCTGAAAGTCAGGAGGAAGCAAGAAATACTGGCGTTTAACATTTGTACTCTTAAATACTGACTTAAAGCAAATTTCTATATTGATGTATTTTATAGATGATTCTCTTCTTTTTTAGTGTTCCTTATGACTTTTGTCTTACTCTTCCCCCTCCCCATAACTGCATACCCCTTTTCCTTGAGAACTCTGTTGTCTTCCTCAGCACTTCAGTCATGCTCCTAAACTGGTGAGCTTCCTGAGTATAGTATGTTAACTATAAGAAATAACTCTAGTGAAGAACTTTTACAGCAACGATTATAGGGAATGATTCTCTTGTCTCCCAAATCAAATGCTAGTACATGTCTCTTACACCTGTGCAGTGCCATCTACTGGTTAAGAAAAAATGTGGATTTAATGTTTCCTTTATTAATAATATA
>NW_006408735.1:3809457-3857365 GCF_000296735.1 Chrysochloris asiatica
GAGAAAGATGAGGCTTTCTGCTCCCATAAAGATTTACAGCCTGAAAAACTCTATACAGGGTCAGTATGAGTTGGAAGTGACTCCAAAGTGAACCACCAAACCACCACTAATTGCTGAATAGGTCACCAATTAAGTTAGAAAGATAAATGAAATAGTAAGACTAAGGTATTGTAGACCCATGGTGGGTGAGCCATCAGGGTGTATCAGCAGGGTTTACCCAATCATGTAACTTACTTCAATTGTATTGGCTGAATATAGACAGTAAAACAGTAGGAACCTATCGATTTATGATTACTGTGTGATAGTACATGGATTAGTAGCTGGTCTTTCCCTTAATGTCAAATAAGATTTTAGACCTGAAGAATGGACTTTAGCTAGATTGGTGCTCCAGGAAAGGGAAAAGTATCTTTAAAAGGATATATATAAATAAATAAAATATATAAAAATCGATGCAGTGTTGGAATAAGAAAAATTATAGAAGAGAAACCATGAATTTAGAGATAAATATGTAAAAGAGGCTCCTACAGTGAGTTAGCGGGAGAGATAATGAGTTCAAGAATCTTTTCCTTAGGTAACATAAGGTACCCTTAAATTGGGATTTTCATCCTGTTACATTTCATTCTGTATTACATTTTATCAGTTATAATGCTGATCTCTTGTTTTGTATCAAACCTTCAAACTTGTTTTATGGATGGATCTGCTTTACTGATTTCTTGACTACTTACTTTGGCTTGGGAATTTAATAAGCTGAAAATGAACCCATGTTTGTTTTTTAAGTGTCATTGATGGAAAGACTTAAATTGAGATTGTTGAGTTTTAATCCCACATTTTGGATTCTTTTCAGGTAATCAGATTAAACTACTTTAAACCTAGCATTAAACACGTCTTAAAAAACAAAAACATATTTTTTAAGTTTCTGTGAAGACTAGGATAAAGGCAATCTGCCTCAAAGGGGTTTGTTTGTTAATTGCTTTGGTCCACTTTACAAGGTCAAATCCATTCTCCTAATGACGAATCTCATCTGTTCTAGCAAAGAAAGAAATGTTTTCTTTCACTTCTACGTGTGGCAAGAGCTCATTCATCTCAGTAAATTCTGAAGAGAAATCTAGCAACATCAGAGAGAGGAGTATTCAAAGGGCAACTGATGGCCAGGAAGATATATGGAATTCACTTTCCTGAGACATTCAAATGGTAACAAGTGATAGAAAACAGCTCTATATTTCACCATGATGTGTGTTCGCTCCTGATGATTAAACCCCCTGTGAGCCAGCTGCGTTTAATGGGTTAGAACTACTTTGTAGCTACAGTTTTTTCCTACCATTGCGCTCTTATTTGAGAGGAGAGAGACAAAATTCCACTTTTTAAAAGTTAAATCTGTAAGAAACTCTGCCAAGAAAGCCAGAAAGAAAAGGCAAATTTATAGCTTAGTGTTGTTTTAAGCATTTAGTAGTATAAATAAAAAGTGTAGATAAATGTGTACTAGTAGACGCATAAGTGACCCTCTGTTTATCTCAGTTACATTATTTGCTTAAATTTCAGAGAAAAATTAACCCAATTAGTTTATATAATGGCTAATGCTGTCCCTCAAATGAGCTATTACAGATGTACACAGCTGATGCTAGATGGGGGGATGGTGTTCTTTCACTTGTAAGTCAAACTTTGGAGAAAGGGATGGGTTTTCGGTTCATATCCAAGCAGTGATTTCCGCAGATAAAAATCAGAAGCAAGTTGAAATTATTATACCTTGAAGCAATGTGTACTATTGCTTTTATTAATGCAATTGAGTTGGACTTCTGCTTTAAAATACTAATGATGATAATGATTTTCTGTATGTGCAGCTGTCTTACCCAAAACATGTCACATTATACTAACATCTCATTATTTCTCTCTGATTTAGAAAAGTCAGCAGCCATAAGCACTCAATAAATATTTGCTGAAGTGAATTGAACTCTGAGAACTGAGAGGTGAGATGGCACTGATCATCAACGTCACATCTGGGGATTGGAATTCTGATTCTGTTTGGTCAATGAGTTAGTGATCTTAGCCAAAGCCAATGCAAACACTACTGTGTGAAGAATTTAAAATCTAAAATGCACAGCTACAAATGTTAATCTCAGTCATGTAACTAAGTGAGCCTAGCAGATTTTCTCTTGCTGTTTATTTTTACTCTTAATACATTGATGAATTTCAGTCTTTCCTTTCAACTGCAGTTAACTATACAACTGTCTTCATAGGCTATTAATTTTTTTTTTCTATTGTATTTCCCTGAAAATTTTCTTCCTGTTTTTTTTTTTGTTGTTGTTGTTGTTGTTGTTTTCTTTGAACCAGAAAACATATCTACAAGAGGCTTCTTAGGGCTTTAAAAACATCCATCAATTTCACAGCTGGGAATAAAGGGATCTAGATAACGAAGAGCAATTCCTCCATTAAAGCTTTGTTTATAGAATTTAGACAAGAGTTTTGTATAAAGTGAGGCAAACTGCAGTTATAATGAGGCAGATGAAGAGTTAAATTAAAAGCTTAAAAATAATACCCAATGACTGCTTTTTTGTCTTCTTGCTTTCATGGCCTAGGGAGTATTTTCCTGTAATGACCTCAGTATCTCTCTTTTAACTGGTGAGAGATCAAGGGGTACCGCAATGTCCACCCTTCTTCCCAATAAACTTTTCTATCAACTTTCTGAAGATGCATATGTTGAATCTATACTTTTAATTTTTCTGGGGTCTTTCCTGTTATGTATTTATATGTAGATCTCACTAAAATGTGTATGATAACTTTTCTTATAAGGAAAGTTTCAATAGAGAATGTCCTTTGAAGTTAAAAGGCATTGCTTAAATGAATTCATTAGTTTCATGAATAGCCTAGTCCATTATAATATTATCAACTCAGCAAGTATTTATTGAATTTCTTGATAGTGGAAAACTTGAAAATAATTCCTAAATGATACAAGTTAATTATTGAGTTCTTTCAAATTTTCCATTGAAATTGAGAATTTGATAAAAAAGATAATAGTTATAAAAGAAATATTTTAAAATTGAAGCTTTTAGTGTGATTAAATAAAATAAGCATTACAAATGTTTTAATTAGCCTTAACATCACTTTGCATAATTTATTTGGGTTCTCTTTTTGAGGAAAAGCAATAAATAAGTTCTCATTCATCATTTAAGGTCTGGCACAAATGTTACCTTTCAGAATCTGTCTCTGATCCTTAAACCACTGAATTAATTGCTCACTTACCTATCTTCCCATAGCATTTTGGTCTTCGACATCATATTGTAACAATTTATTTTCTTTCAAAGAACACATTAAAGTATTGGTACAAAGAAAATTCTTAACTGCTCTATAAATCGAAGAAAACTGAAGTTAAAGATAAAAAATGAAGCAAAGGGGAAAAATCTAACTCAATGTCATTGTTGTTAGGTGCCATATAGTGGGCTTCCAAGGAGCAGGTGTGGATTTGAACTGCCCACCTTGCCTGCCAAACCAGGACTGCATCTAACTCAACAGAAGGGGAAATATTAGAGCCAATTTTAAAAGCAATTGCTTTTAATACTTCACAAGCTACCATAAAAGTACAAGAATGAGTCAAAAATTATCCACACTCTGGTCATTTAAAAACACATGTAAAATTATTCTGTTGACTAGACAATTGACAGTGGGCTATGTGGTAAATCAGTTGCAAATCAGCCATAGCTCGGCCTATGAAATAATCCACAACAGACTTGGGTTTGGTAAAGTTTGTGTGAAATGGGCACCAAGACAACTCATGGAGGAGCATAAACAGAAGTGTTTGGACATCTGCAAACAAAATCTGGACTGATACTCAAAGGAAGGGAAAAGTTTCTTTTTAAAAAAATCATTAACTGGTGACAAAACATGGATTAATCACTACAAACCTGAGAGTAAGTTGCCAAGTATGGAATGGAAACATCCTCAATAGCCGACCAAAAAATGATCAAAGTCAACCATCAGCTGGAAAGTTGATGCTTACAGTTTTCTTGGATTCTCAAGCGCCAGTATTGGGACCCTAAGGAAAAGGTTCAGAAATCAACATTGCTCCTTACAGTGAGATGCTCATTGAAGGCTGAAGCCTGAACTTCAGATTAAGTAGAGAGGCCTGCTATCCAAAAACCTTGTGATCTTACATGATAATGCATTTTCACACACCGTTGCCTACTGTTAACACTCTGTTAAAAGTTCCTATTGAGGTGTTAAAGTACCCTCCCTATAGTCCTGATCTTGCTCCATCAGACTTTCACCTGTTTTGTCCTGTGAAAGCAGTTCTTCCAGAATGAAGATTCACCTCTGATGAAGAAGTGAAGACAGCGGTGTATTCCTGGATCACAGCTCAGCCTAAAACATTTTTTAGTAAGGGAATATGAAAGCTTGTTGACAGATGAACAACATGTTTTGAAAAACAAGAATACTAGGTCGAAAAAGATGCATTTGTCTTTTATAAAAATTGATTAAAGTACATTCTACAGCCAGAGTATGGATAATTTTTGACTCATCATCATATTTTCTATTTTTTTTTTTTTCTTTAAGCTTATTCTCATAAGCAGTTAGAAGGATTGACTTTGATCTTCTAAGGTTCTTCTATTCTCTAAGCATTAAGTCCTGCATCTGTGAAATGGAAATAATAATAATACCTACTGTCACAATATTATGAAACTCAAAGGAAGAAATAAATGTGAAAATACTCTATTTAAAGCTGTCTGTAAGGTTTACCCTTTTTGATAAGAAAAATAAATCCCAGTGGAAATGAATGACCTACAAAAAGTTGTAGAACCAGGATGTCAAAGACCATGCTTCCTCCATGCTTTCTTCTCTTTCCATGCACTTTGACCTATTCAGGGATCCTCACAAAACAGCTTCACTAATATATCCAATAAGGAATATAATAGGGCCATCTATTTTTTAAAGACCCATTGTCTTTAAGACAAAGGTTGTGGCTTAAATTTGTTACTTCCATTGATAACATAGTCCATTTTAATAGATAATAGATATAAGCTTAGTAAGTATATGGAGTCCTAGTGTGGCACTGTAGGATAAGCATTGGACTACATTGTCAGTTTGAACCACAAAGTCGGGTGGTTCAAACATAACAGTCACTCTTTGGAAAGTCTATACAGGGTTGCTATGAGCCAGAACCGACTCAATAGCACTTAATAACAAAGACAACAGTATGAATCTACTGAATTTTTTTTATTATGGATAACGTGAAAATAATTGAATTATACAAGTTAATTATTTTCTGTTGAAATTGAGAATTTGGCTCCAGTTAATAAAAGTGATAATAATAATAAAAAGAAAAGACGTTCCGATGTGTCGCTGTAGTACAAGCACAAACTGCTAACCAAAACTTTGGTGTTTCAAGCCCACTAGCCACTTCTTGAAAACCCTAGACAGCGTTGCTATGAGCTGGAACTGACTGGAATGATATTAACAATTCTCCTTAAATCCCACTTTCTGTTAGTGAGAGACAATCTAATAAATAATAATACACTGTTTTACTTCGTTCATAAAATAAGATCACTCTACAGAGTGAAAAATACTCTAAAAAAGAAAAATAATTCGGATGCAGTGGTTTTTATTCTCTTTTGTATCTTGAACTCTTCTGAGAGTTTACTGACGTTTATGAATTGCTTCTCAGAAAATGATTTTAAATGACTAGAAGAAAATGCAATGGCTGATGAAGAGAACCAATTATACAGAAACATTTTTGCTGTTAAGTACTCTCAAGTCAGTTCCCACTCATAGCGACACTGTATAGGATTTCTGAGGAGCAGAAATCCTATACAGTGGGTTTGAGTTTAGCAGTCCCATGCTTATCATGCAGCACTACCAGACCTTCAATATTGAAATATAATTTTCCAAACATTTACAAAACTACTTTAGAATATAGAAACATTTGTGAGTTTAATAAAGATCAAGACACAAGAGTCATCACCAGAGATTTAAAAAACTATCCTAATTTAAAAGTAATTATTATAAGGTTAAGTTATCATTTATAATTGACAGTTATGATCATTTAAATAGAGATACAGTAAGTATTACCTATGTAATAGCTTCAAGATGAAGACAAACTAGAAAGGAGAGATGGACTGCTTCTGAATATTTAGTCACTGAAAACCTTATGCATAGCAGTGGAACAATATCAGCTAGAACCAGAATATTGAATATTGAAACATGATGAAAAGCACCAGAATATTGTGAGATACAGTGCCAGAAGATGAGCCTCTCAGGTTGGAAGGCACTCAAAATGACTAGGAAGAGCTGCCAAAGTAGTGTTGACTCTGGTGATATGAATCAAGTAAACCTTTGGGACCTTCATTTGCTGATGCGACAAAACTTCAAATGAAGAGAAACACTGTAAACACCCATTAATAATCGGAACATGGAATGTACAAAGTATGAATCTAGAAAATGGGAAATTGTCAAAATGAAATGGAACACATAAACATGGATATCCTAGGCATTAGTGAGCTGAAATGGACTGATATTGGCTATTTTGAATCTGACAATCACAAGGTTTACTATGGCAGGAATGACAAATTTAAGAAGAATGGTGTCACAGTCATCATCAAAAATAACATTTCAAGATCTGCCTTAAAGAACAGCGCTGTCTTTGATAGGATAACATCTATCCACCTACAAGGAAGACCAGTTAATACAATTATTATACAAATTTATTCACCAACCACTAAAGCCAGTTATGATGAAATTGAAGAATTCTACAAACTTCTTCAGTCTGAAATTGATCAAACATGCAATCAAGATATATTGATAATTACTAGTGATTGGAATGCAAAGGTATGAAACTTAGAGGAAGCATCAGTAGTTGGAAAACATGACCTTGGTGATAGAAATGATGCTGGAGAATGCAGGATAGAATTTTGCAAGAACAATGACTCCTTCATTGAAAATAACTTTTTTAAACAATATAAAAGATAACTATACACATGGATCTCACCAGATGGTATACACAGAAATCAAATTGACTACATGTGCAGAAAGAAACCATGGAGAAGCTCCATTCATATCAACTAAAACAAAGCCAGGGGCAGACAGTGAAACAGACAGACCATCAATTACTCATATGCAAATTCAGGGTGAAGCTGAAGAAAATTAAAAGAAGTCCAGAAGAGCCAAAATATGATCTTAAATACATCCCACCTGAACTTAGAGATCATCTGAAGGACAGATTTGATTAATTAAACACTAAAGACCAATGACCTTTAGTGGAATAACATCAAGAACAGCACACAGAAAGAAAGCAAAAGGCCATTAAGACAAGAAAGAAAGAGCAAAATGTATGTCAGAAGAGCCTCTGAAACTTGCTCTCCAACATAGATATGATAAAACAAATTAAAGAAATGAGGAGGCAAAAGAGCTGAATCGAGTATTTCAAAAGACAGCTAGAGAAGACAGTCACATAATATAATGAAATGTGCAAAGACCTGGAGTTAGAAAAGCAAAAGGGATGAACTCTCTCAGCATTTCTCAAGTTGAGGGAACTGAAGAAAAATTCAAGCATCGACTAGAAATACTGAAGGAATCTATGGACAAAATATTGAAAGTGGAGAAAGCATCAAAGATGGAAGGAATACACTGTACCAAAAGGAAATGGTCACTATTCAGCCATTTCAAGAGGTAGTATATGATCAAGAGCCAGTGATACTGAAGGAAGAAGTCCAAAGAACTGGCAAAGAACAAGGCACCAGGAATTGATGGAATACAAACTGTATCTTTCAACAAACAGATCGCCACTAGAGGCACTCATTTATCTATGCCAAGAAATTTGGAAGACAAACACCTGGCCAAGTAACTGCAAGAAGTCCATATTTGTGTCCATTCTAAAGAGCGGTGACCCAATGGAATACAGAAATCAATGGAATACAGAAGTCATCTGACAATACTATTTATATTGCATGCAAGGAAAATTTTGCTGAAGATAATAACAAAATGGCTGCAATCATATATTGACAGAGAACTTCCATATGTTCAAGCTGGATTCAGAAGAGGGTGTGGAATGAGGGATATCACTGCAGACATTAGGTGGATCTTGGCTGGAAGCAGAGAATACCAGAAAAATGTTTACTTGTACTTTATTGACTACACAAAGGCTTTTCACAATGTGGATCATGACAAGCTACAGACAACATTGCTGAGCATGAGTATTCTGGAACACTTAATTGTGCTTATGAGGTATATTCTTTCATCATACTTCTTCAATCTGTATACTGAGCAAATAATTTGAGAAGATGGGTAATATGAAGAAAAAATGTAACATCAGGATCAGAGGAAGACTTATGAACAACCTATTATATGCAGATAATACAACCTTGTTTGATGAAAGCAGACTTAAAATGCTTACTAATGAAGATCAAAGACCACAGCCTTAGGTATGGGTTGTACTTCAATGTAAAGAAAACAAAAGTTCTCACCACTGGACCAATAAACAACATCCATATAAATGGAGAAAAACAAAATTTGAAGTTGCCAAAGACTTCATTTTGCTCAGATCAACCATCAACACTCATGGAAGCAACAGTCAAGAAATCAAATGATGCATTGCATTAGGTCTTTTTAAAGTCTTCAAGTGCAACGATGTCAGTTTGAGAACTAACGTACACCTGACCCAAGTAATGATATTTTCAATAACCTCACTGCATGTGAAAGTTGAACCATGATTAAGGAAGACTGTATAATTGATGCATTTGAGTTATAGTTTTGGAGATTATTAAAAGTATGTTGGACTACCAAAGGAACAAACAAATCTGTGTTGGAAGAAATACAGCCAGAATGCTCACCAGAATCTATGATGGCCTGATTTAGTCTCTCTTTGTTCAGATATATTATCAGGAGGGACCAGTGTGTGATGTAGGATATCATGATTGGTAAAGTGGAGGGCCAGAGAAAGAGAGGAAGATCACCCTATGAGATGTTATCAGCACAATGGCAACTGTAGAGGGCTCAAACGTAGCAACGAATGCTGAATTGGTGCAGGATCAGGCAAGGCAGTGTTTCATTCTGTTATGCGTAGGGTCGCTAGCATGTAATAGACCTGGTGTGACACTGCGGGTTAATGCACTGCAAGGTAGTTCAACAGTTCAAGCTTACCAGTTGCTCCTCAGAAACCCCATACAGGGTCGCTGTGAGCCGGAACTGACTTGATGACACTTAAAAACAACAATGAAATGTAATGTATTAAAGAGCTCGTATTTGCACAGTGGTTAAGTTCGCTGGTAACTGAAAGGTTAGTGGTTTGTACCCAACAACCGCTCTGCAGGAGCAAGATGTGGCAGTTTGATTCTGCCAAGATTTACAATGAATGTAATATGAAAATATCCTTTTGTCCTATTGATGACAAAGTCACAGGTACCACTGTTACTACTGATGTCTGTTTATGAATATATTTCTTTCTGGAGGTTAGTAAAAATAAAGATCCAGTGTTTTTCCTTTTCCACTAATAAAAACTCTGAATTGTATCCACACATATACCTTTTCCTATCAACCTGACAGTAAGTTAAGAACCCTCTCTTGGTTGGAATAAGCATATTTTGAGCATTTGAATATTGTCGTGCTTTATAACTGAACTATGCAAATAGCCTGTAGGGGTCATCCTTTTCACTACTACTCCAACCAGTCATTGTTGTGGTGTTTGTTTTTTAATTCCTTAAAATAAAATCAGTTTTTGTTTTTGTTGTTAAGTGCCATCGAGTCGGTTCTGACCCATAGCAACCCTGAACAGGGTTTCCAAGGCTGTTAATCTTTACAGGAGCAGAAAGTCTCATCTTTCTCCTGCGGAGCAGCTGGTAATTTCGAACTGCGACCTTGCAATTCGCAGCCCGATGCGTAACCACTACGCTAAGTTAGATAAATTTTATAAATATAAGTAATGTAAAAATCTATGAAAAGACATGCACTGTCTCTTATTCTATAGCCAAAGACATGCAATAACATAGTGCCATGAAGAAACACACAAACAGAATCATTTGTTTGCCCTTTGGACTTAGAATATGTACAATTTTAAGTCTATGGAGAAATGAACATAAAGCTTTATTCAACTCTATTATTCTATTCAGTAAAAATGGAGAATTAGCCAGCCCCAAACTTAAATTCTTTTCTACCATTTTTATTAAGAGGATAAAAGACGGGAATGTTTATAGTTCTGGTAGCAGTCCTGGTGTGGTGCTGTGGGTTAATGCACTGGACTACATAGTCAGTTTGAGCTCACCAGCTGCTTCTCAGAATCTCTACACAGGTTTGCTAGGGGTTAGAATGGACTCAATGGCATTTAAGAACAATAATCCTGGTGTGGTGCTGTAGGATAAAGCACTGGGCAACAAAGTTAGTTTGAACCGCAAAGTCGGCAGTTTAAACTCACCAGCTGCTCCTCAGAAACCCTGTACAGGGTCTCTATGAGTCAGAACCAACTTGATGGCACTTAACAACAAAAAATATCCTATGAATCTAATATTGGAATGATTCAGCTTTTGAGGTTTTGTGCCATATATGTTGAGCATAGTGCTAGACTTTACTACCGATTTTGTTGTCATTTGGGTTATTAGTGACTGCCTGGTTTGTATAAAATTTGTCTTATAGGCTTAAGACAAAATACTATATAATATGTTGTTGTTAAGTACCATGGAGTTGGTTCCAACTCATACTGACGCTGTACAGGGTATTATAAAAAAAAAAAAAAATCCCCTTAATGAAAAATGTATGCTCTATTCAATGCAAAACATTAATAAGCTACATGGAAATAATGTCTAGAGGGACTTTAAATGTCTACTTTCTTAGAGATGAGATTAGTCCTGGTGTGGCACTATGCGATAATGCACTGGACACCCCAAGGGTCTGTTTGAACCACAAGGCTGTTGGTTCAAATTCACCAGCCACTCCTTGGAAATCCTATGCAGGGTTACTATGAGTTGGAACGGACTCAATAGCACTTAACAACAACAACATTTTAAATTACAGCCTCAGAAACCCTATACAAGACCACTGAGTCAGAACAAACTGAACGGCTTTAACAACAGCATTTAAAATAATACAGATATATTATTACATGCAAATCAGAATTTAGGTTTTTAAAGATAATTTATTTCTCCTAAAATATTTGGCCATATAATTATTCTAATAAAAGTTATACCTAATTTAATGATTATACATAGTATTGTTTAAATTAAATTATAGTCAAAATTCAGGATTACTAAGGTTTTAAAAAATATTTAATCAGACCACTTCCGAAAACTGTAATTGGACCTGTCTATTCTTGTTTTACTTAAGGCATTATTATTTGTTGTTGTTAAGTGCCATCGAGTCAGTTCTGACTCAGTGATCCTGTATAGGGTTTCCGAAGTTTTTAATCTCTGTAGGAACAGAAAGCTTCATTTTCCTCCTGTGGAGTGGCTGACATGCTCCAACTGCGGACCTTGTACTTCACAGTCCAGTACTTATCATATGGAGCTGATAAACCTAAAACCCACGAAATTCACTGCTGTTAATTCTGACTCACAGTGACCCTAGAGAACAAACTAGAACTTCCCCACAGAGTTTTCAAGACTGTGTATCTTTATGAAAGCAGACAATATTGTTTTCATTTACATAAAAATAATGTAATATATGAAATTATACTATTGAAGTCAAATTAGCACCCAGTGAGATACGAAAGGTTTAAAAATGAATCTATAACATTTTTATCTTTGTAAGAATTCTATTAAGTAAGAACTCTATCTTCTTTTGAAGGTAAAACTCAACAGTAGGAATGGACCATGAAACAATAATAACATAATTTATATACACAATTTCATGAGTTTCCTCAAAGTTATATAGGTTAAGTAACTCTTATTCTTTTGAGGTATGTTTTCATGTCAGAGGCAAAGATTACAGTGGACTTCTTTTTGTACTTTCAGAAGTTACTTAACAAAGAAAACAACAACTATTCAATATCTACTAAAAAAGATAAATGGTATACCTTCATAAATCCATAAACTGTTTTCTGACATTTCATTTTATGCTTCATAAAGAAACTACAAACTTAATTCTCACATAAATGTATCTCTTAGTATGAGCTCCCAACATAACTACATTTCTCAGGAAAAAAATACCAGCATCATCTCTTGAAGCATCTATGCACGAGCAAAATGTATGGAATGAGCAATTCAGGATGACAGTCAATATTCAAATGAACAAAACTACTTAATGAAACAAAATACCCAATAAAAGGCACCCCAATAAAAGTAAATGGAATATCCCTTAGATTTTCTCACAAGTATATAAAGTCAATGCATTTGTAAGGGAGATTAATTACAGTACATGAAACTTATTTTACCCCAAGTTTAGACAGAGCAAACAAAAAAATTAGAAGTGCATTTTATGCACTCTTTGATTTAGGTTTATCTTATTCTATTAAAAGTATGTTTTATTGCATTTTCATATTTCAAATACATAATTCAGTTTTCAGCCAATAAAAAAGTTGGGATATGAACATATAATAGATACCTTATTCCTGCAGTTCTTAATGGCATCCCACACTGTGAACCATGGGAAAGGGTGAAATAAGTATTAACAGATTTTTAAGGTTATACTTATAGTGAAAGATGGAAAACTATGGAGAACAAGAAACATGGTGCCATCATGCATTTATTTTATTATCCCAAATAGTACTTCACACGTGGTAGGTGTTTCAAAAATGTGCTAACTGAAATATACAAAGTACTGTATCTGTAGAACCTCCATAAAATAAAATTTCAAAAATGCTATTGGAATTGAAAAAATACTGAATTCCAGAAGCTCCCACAAATAGACAGATGAAGGGGAACATTTAGATCAGGAAAACTTTGGGAAATTTTTAAAATCTTAGGCCCAACTTTTAAAACACAAATGCATATTGACCACACATATGAATATCTTAAATCACTCTTTTTAAAACATGAAGAATATTTAACAGCTGCCTAAACCTTGAACAAAAGCCCCTGCATGTAAGCATAATTCTCAGGGCCGAAGTTGAGCAAGTTTTTCTTGGGAACAAAACTGAAAAGAGAGAACACAAAAGCTATAAAGAACAAAGTTTATTAAGAAGTCAGGGAATGTTTGTTTAGGACATCACTCATCTCCATCATCTGCTTGATTTAAAATTTTATTACAAAAGATGTCTAATTACTGCAAATATTTTCCCACTAAGAAAAGATGCTTACTGGATTTACATACTTTTTTTTTCCCCTAAAACTTAATTTTTTTTCAAAAAATAATTTACTCTTGTCCTTTAGCCTTTAGAACTTCTAGGCAAATCCCTAAGGACTCCAAAGACCACAAGAAGATTCAGAGAGAGTACAAAGAGCAGATCTTGCTCTGATTGGAGGCAGAGAAGTTGTCTTCATCTCAATTAATTTATTTTGCCTTTATGAATTTAAGGGTCTTTCAAGGAGGATGGCATTTCACTCATCTGAAAAAGCTTGGAATGTGACAGGGGAAAGGGAGGAGAAGTAAATCAAAGGGGTTAGCAATTTTCCAGATGCAATGTATTTTTCTTCTCTTCCACCAGAAATTTTAGAGAGCCTTCTGACATTTTAATTCCCTGTACGCACACAGTAGCAAAAATGCGAAGAGTATAATATGTCAAGAAAGGAACACTCATACATGTATGTACACACATATTCACATAATAAATATATCTTCCAATAAAGATGCTTTTTTAACTGACAAAAGATACTTTTTGTGAACTTACTAGATATTTGCGTGCACAGTTTCAACAACACAATGATAGTTTAAAGGCAAGAAGAGGTTTTCTCTCCTTTTCCTTGTTCTCAACAACTAGGTCTCAGTTCTTGAGGAATTTTTTTGTTAGAAAAAAATGGCATATAAAAAATATTCTTGTGCCTATAATTTTCAATCACACTAGACTATTTCAATTATCACCTTTAGTCACATGCTTTAAGGAAGCTTTGCTCAAAAACTTCATGTGTATGCTAATCACTTTTAAAAAGTACTTTTTTTTTCAGTGAAATATCTAGAGGTCAAAACACCATTTTGGTCTGGAGATAAATTCTCCAATTTTAAGGGGATATGCCCACTGCATCTCTGAGTCAGAGAGAAAGACGGGGCTGTTAACTCCTCAGAACACCCTGCTTCAATATATACCTGCCAGCTCTGGTATCTTAGCATTTTCCCCAGAGTGTTTTCTCCTTTTCCAGATATTATTTTACAAGAGATTTCTTGTTATACTGAACTAACATAAATCAATCTATAACAGAGGAATTTGTTTAATACATTTATTCTATTTTTAAGTTGGATGATCATATTTCATAAACTCATACAATAGAAAAAAATCTTATACTAAAACAGAGTCTGTGGAGACTGGTGCATGGTAAATCTATTTAGCCTTTTTGGAGGGTTGTTCTTAAATTTAGTGTTAAATAATAACTATTTATTTAAGCTGCTCTCACTGTATAACTTGACCTTTAGCAATTCCACACACAGCAGCTTATTGTTGTGTTCTTTAAATATGAGAAATAAGAATGTTTTACTTTGCTATTAAACAAAAAATAAAAGTATGTTACATGGCCCATGAAATATTGGCGGTGTGCTCCTTGGCTTTCATTCGAAGAACTGCAATACTGGAAGACCTCCTTTCAAATTCTGGCTTTGTTTCAAATGCATGTCCATTGGTGGCCCCAGTAAGAAGAGAGTCAGTGAAAAAATTGTTGAGGGGCACGTGGCTGAACTGGTTCTGGTGGTTTGAAAACCCTGTGTAACTGGAATCTGTCCGAGGCGAGTGAGAATAAGGTGTCATACAGGAGGAAGTGTCACGTGGTAACATGCATGAAGTAACCACAGAACCACCACTTGCATTTCCTGCCCACAAATTGTTCTGAATCTGGAATATATAAAACAACAAGCATTACATTTACACGTTCTCACTTTTGTTCTCTTATTTTTGCTAAATTGCATTTACTAAATTTTGTTAACTATCCAATGTTTGCCCCTATTGGGTGGTCTGTAATTATTCTAAATACATAAAACAAGATCTGAAAAATAGTTATTTGAAAGATTCTTCCATTTTGTTATACTTCAATGTCACATAAAAAACCCCACATACTTGACCACATGAAATACTTTTCAAAACATGGCAATGTCTCCATTATTCTTTTTATAGTCATGACTTTTTAAATGAATCTAAAAGATTCAGTCATGATTCATGACCAATTTATGTGCTTTAAAAACTACTTTAAAGTATGGTTTTAAGTTTAGAGACAGTTTTCATCTTTGTAAACAAAATGACACAATTGCTTTTTTTTTAAAATTATTATTCTAAAGTTGGATGCTTGGTGTGATAGTTGTTGTTGTAAGCCATTGCAGACATTAAGCTTCTCACTCTATATTTTTGTTCAAACTCATTTTAGAAAATTTTTCTTTCACTATTTTTTCTGGCCTATAATATGGAGAAAACATGCATTTGATTTTAATATATATGTTACTTTCAAGTGTTGTCCGTGTCAGTTTTAACGCATATGTCCATCTCTATATATATATGTATATATTCAAACATTATCAAATTGGTATATGCTATAGTGAAGCTGAAAAAGAAGGGTAACATGTAGAGTAAACGTAAAATTTTAAAGCATGGAGCATCATCAAACAATGGCGGTACACCTGGGAAAACATGCAAATATTGAGCAGAGAATAAGCATGACTAACTGAAGTAATACATATATGTATAATTGAAAACTGAGTTATCACTTGTACCTAAGAAATTCTTATTTCATAGTTTTACATCTCTGCAGAAAAACATTCAATGCAATATTACCAACAAATGAAAGCACTAAGTGGAATGTCTATAATGTGAATTTTAAATAGGAAATATCTTAGGCAAACTATTTCAACAAGAAGAAAGGAACTGCAGTCACATGCATTACTGGGAAGGCCAGGGGCAATCATGACAACAAGAGCTGGAAAATGAAAAAGTAAAATGTTACATGTAAATAGCAAGGCAGAAAAGATGCAGCCTTCAAGATGAAATGTACATGCTGTATTCTTTTTTGGCTATAGTAAATTTGAATTAAGTCACAACAATACATGTATTTAGTGTAGGCTTTTCTTTTTAAAACAGGGTAATAAGAAAGGAAGAATCAAGAAAGGAACCATCATTTTTTTCTTACATATATATTTTTACATCACGATTCTGGACTACTACACATAAACTCAGGGGTAGTCTTATATGCTAGAGGACCTTCTAGAATACACTGGTAGAGAAGTTACTGTGTTACGTGGGAAAGGCCATTTAACCAGTTTCAAAACATAACAGAAAACCTGAACAGTTAATTTCATCCCTTTGATAGTGTTTCATGGACAAAATGTTCATTTAGCATTGTTTTAAAAAGAGTTCTTTCTACATTTATAAACGGCTTTAAATATGTTCAGTCTGTGATAGCTACATAATTATTTGCATATTTAATCCTTTACCACTCTTTTAATCTACATGCACTATGGTTTAATTTTGGCTCACTCAACTATATGCATTATGCTTTAGCCAAATATAATGATTGGACCTAGTGATTACTGAGTTATGTATCTCAAACCAACAAGGGACACTGTTAATGTCATTACTCTGTCAAGCAAGCTCTTCTAACTTGTTCTTGGTGATTTTCCTCTGACATTCAATCAAACATTGTGCTACGCTACAAAAACCACAGTCACATGTCTGACAAAAGCTCTTTCAGGAAATAAAAAAAAGTGAAGCTGCTTATTTTTTGAAAGATAAATGAAAGGCAAAAATAGTAGTAAAGAAGATTATTTACATTTTGTGTTTTCTAAAGGATTTCTCAGTTCATAAGCAGTGTTACAAGAAATTATTATTAAAACAATCTACTCAGTTCAAATTCATACAAATACAAGGATCTTTGTAGAAAATCTGTTCTCAAATAATAAATCTATTATCATATCAGAAAAGAATATTTTTCTTTCTCCATCAAGGAAAATCACCAGTTTTAATAAATATTAACTAGATAACACATAAATATATAGAAGCAAATATTAATCTGACAAGTGGGGGGGGGGGAACAAAGATAATGAAGGTAATTTTTCCTGTAAACTAAGTAAACATTTCACCTTAAAAAAATATAAATCTACTTATTGTTTGAAATAATTCTTTCATTTCCATGGCATAGACAAATGCTTTCATTTTGATCAAACTTATTTAGACATGATTAGCAGGCTACATGTATAACTTTTGATGAAAGAATTCCTAACATGTAGAAATGTTTTTGAACAGAACAGATTGGGAAAGCAGTAAGTGGTATTTTGTGAGGTTTGAGAAAATACTCAAAGCTTTTGAAAACTTTGCCATTTATTCCCACTGATCAAGATTCACACTTCACACAATCTGTTTGGTATATCCTGCTTCTATGATGTATGTCTATGTGTGTCTCTACTCCCTTTTCTCCCTTTATCTCCTTTCTCTCCCTCATTGTTTCTTCTTTCCTTTTTAACATTCTGACATATCTTCATTTAACTTTGGAGACCTAGTTGACGCCTATGTCAAAAGTTTAAGTGCAAATAGAAAAAAATAATTTCCCAGTGAATTACAGTTTTACATCCTCTAAAACACTTCCTCTGGATATTTAACCCTTCAATGATGATGTTCAAGATCATGGTCATTATCGCTAACAACTATTGATTGATTAATATCACCAGGAGTTTTTAATTACCATATTAAATGTATCAGTACATTTAATCATTTCAATACTCTAAAAGATATGTGCTTTTACTAGTCCCATTTTGTAGGAGGCAAAACTATAGAAAAGAGTTCTAAAACTTTACTCAAGATTGCATAACTCCAATACAAAAATAAACCTAATTTATCGCTATTGCATCAATGTCAACTCATAATGACCCTCTTAAGGCAGAGTAGAGCTGTCCAGAGTTTACAAGCCAGTAAACTTTATGGAAGGTGACTGCCACATGCACTAGAGACCACTGTGACACCAAGGTTTCTTATAACTCTAATGGTGTATGTCAAATATGAACTCAGGAAATCTTAACAAGTATTATGTTGTTGTTGTTGTTAAGTGCCATCGAGTCGGTTCCAACCCATAGCGACCCTATATAGGGTTTCTGAGGAGCGACTGGTGAGCTTGAAATGCCAATCCTGAAATTCAAACGGCTTTGCAGTCTGGCGCATTAATCCACAGTGCCACACCAGGACTCCAACAAGTATTATAAGAACTTAAAACCTAGGATTATTTAATAAAAATTACTTATTTACAATCCTAAATTTGTGGAGGATCATAGGCTTCACTCTCTAAAAGCAAAATCCATGGTTATTACTCAAGATTATTTCCTCATCCTAAGATTTAGCACAGTGTATGACAAATATTAATACAACTTATTAAAGGACTGAAAAATCTCTAAGAATATAAATTCTGGACTGATCCGTCTTACAAAGATAGTCAAACTTTTATAGTTAATGTATAATAATACATCTGGATTCTGTTTTATGATTTGAACTATAGAATATAATAGAACTCATGAAAATTACATTCTTATACCTTGCTAGGAATCCTGGTGTGGCACTGTGGGTTAATGCACCAGACTACAAAGCTGTTTGAACTGCAAGGTCAGCAGTTCAAGCTCACCAGCTGCTCCTCAGAAACCCTATACAGGGTCACTATGGGTTGGAATTGACTCAATGGCACTTAACAACAACTTACCTTGCTAAGTGAATTTACTCATCAGCTGCTTGTTGGAAACCCTATACAGGGTCGCTATGAGTCGAACTGACTTGACAGCACTTAACAACAACAACAACACCTTGCTAATAACTGTATTTATCCAGGTAGTTTTTATTTTTCCCATTAAATACTCATACTCTACCGTAAGTACACCTTCTTGGAGATTCTGTGTAATACAGCAGGAACCACTTCAGGGTATTAGTATTAAAATAACAATGGTATGCAATTCTAAAGCTGGAAATAGCAAATGCCACTGAAGACCAATTTCTTTATAAATGAGAAAGACCCTTGTTCTCCTTTCAATTAATTATACTTGAGAAATGTGTATTATCTCTTCTCATAAGCACGTAGCTAACAGTCCATTTCCTACTGGAGTTCAGCAAAAGTGAACTGTTATCTTTTTGTACCTATTCTATTTCTGTTCCTTAAAATGAAACAGAATAAGCATCATCTCTCTTAAATATGAGCATCTTTCCAATGACATGAAACAATCACTACACCATCTCCAAGTATTTCATATCCCATTAAATATATCCAGTCCTTTTAACCATTCCACATATGACATGGTTCCAGACTCGGCCCCAATCTAGTCATGCTTTTCTAATTTTATGCTAACATTGTCAACACTCTTGATCCTTAACATAGAGCATCTACAACAAAATATAATCTAAATGTGATCTTATCACTTTAGGGAAACCGTGGCAGTTACCATCTTTGTTCTGAACCATCTACTTCTGTTAATATTGGAAGGCAGTATTTGATTAAACAACAAAGTTGTTTGAGTTCTCTGTTGACTTAAGTCTACTGTTGTGTAGGTGAACGTACTCTACTGTACCTTCACCTTCACAGCTCCAGAAGTTCTGCTCTTACCTAGGTGTCAATTTTTAACCCATTTGCTTGACATCTACAAATTATATTGTCTAAATCTTCGTATTACGAACTTGTCACAGGGAAGACATACAGCATTTCTCTGACTCATTAAAAGAAACCTCATATTTGCTATTAAAGTCTGGAATGAAAGAATGCATTTTTCCCCTAAATAACTTTTTTTTTGTTTTGTTTTACTATTTCACAGACTTCTATCACCATAGTGCCAAGCACCATACAACCTCTTGGGTACTTTTGTAGGCCTCTAAAAATGATAAGCACTGGACTGCTAATCACAAGGTCAGTATCTCAAACACAGCAGCTTCCTTTTGAAAACCCTACAAAGGGTAGCTATGAGTCAGAACTAATTCGATTGCATTTAACAACAACAATAAAAAGGAACACTATTCAAGGATTTTACAACCAAGAACAACATATTAAATAATGTCCATATACTTCTGTCATGTGTATTAAAAAAAATTGCCTGCCTTTACATTTCTTTTCTTTGCTGTGTTTAACAGAAGTAAAGAACTTAAAGCATGTTAGAACCATGTTTAATGTACTTCGCAATTTTTTTTTAAAGTTCTAGGGTGTTCAAAGCATTTTCCAGGGAATTTAGCCAACTGTCTCCTATTAACATGAATGGAAGTTCAGCAAACTCACTACACTTCACTTTGAACATTTGCCCCTTTATGTTTTTCTACTCAAATAAAAGTTAACAATTATTTCATAACTTTGGAGTTCTAAAGCAGTTTTGGGTTTTCCCTCCGATTCTCCCCAAACTGAAACTGAGCAATAGGTATAGGGTCAAATCAGGGGCTGACCTGAATATAGAGAACAACAACATATTGTATATAATAAAAGTTCTTTGTTGTGGAAATATGCTGTACATTTAAATAATGTGATAAATCATGGATGTGAATTTTAAATCTCATTTACTATAGAAACTTGATAAAAATAACATCTTTGTAATGAAATCTACACAGAAAATTTTAATATGCTAAACCTGGTGTCACTCCCACAGTTCAATTTTCAGCCAAACAATAGTCTATAAGGATGTGGCACTGTGGGTTAATGTGCTACACTGCAAAGTAGGTTTGAACCACAAGGTTGGTGGTTCAATCTCACTAGTCACTCCTCACAAACCCCATGCAGGGTCATCAAGGGTTGGAATCAACTTGATGGCACTGAACAACAACAATGTTAATGCAATTTAGGAGACAGCAACTTAAGAGATTTAATCTGAATTGAAAGACTGAACTTCAGAATTAAATAGACACTGCCCCTTAATTTTACAGTATCTCTAAACCTAACTAATTAAAATACATTTTTCCATTGAAAACAAGTATACTTAACCCTATTCTTCTTCAATATAGTTTGCTCCTACTTCCTACCACCACTATCCAAATACACACACTCATCATATGCCCATACACATTAAACATGCACATACACATAATTATACACACATACACACACATCATTCATATAACATGGCCACACAATTTTCTGAATTAGTTAAAGTTTGTTGTAAGACAGAGATCCAGGGTTCACAAAGAGGTATCTGTGATGATGTTACTGCAAAAGTTTGTATAAACTCTAAATTTGTGTTTTCCTTTTTGTCAAAATGTTAACATTCATGAACTATTTTGTATACTGGTCAGTTCTTAACTATTCAGATTTACTAGCACATTATCACTATATAATGGAACTTACAAGAAATTTTTATATGATCTCTTTTTAAAATTGCAAGCCTCACTTTCTTCAAAGGCAGCTCAATGTTTTAAAAAGACCCATTACATACTTTACCAGTATATCCCACCCTTTAAATTTTAAGGTGATCAAATATTAATAGATATTTTTAGCTGTTGACCAACTTTAAGGTTCCATTAATTTTTCATCTTACTATATTAGTAAGGGACTGGAAAGCAGAAATAGTAAGAGGGCTGCTCTCGATGGTGAATTCGTTCTCAGTGATTAATATACACTAAGGCTTTGTCTACCTGGGGGGAAAAATGACTTGAAAAAGTATTGAAAAGGGCAGGCTGAGGATGAAACAAGGATATATTTTTTTATCAGTCCCTACATTTGGATCTAACATTCACACACACAAATTACTTTTAAAGATATAAAAATTAAGATTTATTAGCACAAATTTGCATTTCAAAAATTCCAAAAGTACAAAATCTTAAAAGGAACTAGGCTTACTGGTCAGCGAGAGACCGGGAGAACCCTGAAACTATATCCCTCGGTCACCCTTTAGGTCTAGAAGTGAACTCACTCTATGGCTCAATTGTCAGTCAAGAAATAGATATATATGTATAAGGGAGATACAAATTCAGGGTAGGCACGCACACCCTAGAATGGTCAACCATTTGAGATCAAAAGAGCAGCATTTACCCATGGACAAACGTCACAAAGGTTGGGGAAGGAGGAGGAATAAGAACAAGCAGCACAGGGAGAATGTGAAATTGAAGCTGTTACATCAAGAGGCTTGCAATCAATGATATGAAACAAAGTGTATGATTTGTCCAATGTGAAACTGATGATCTGCTCTGTAAACCTTCACTTAATTCACAATAAAAAGTTAAAAATAAATCAATTCCAAAAGTATATTTTTCTAGTATATTATATTGTAAAACTGAAGGGATAAAGAATAATTTCTTCATCAGAGAAGAACCATGCTAATTATTAACTGCCACTTTGATGTTTAATAAAATTATACCTTAGAAATATGTTCAGGGTTTTAGAATAAGGAAAAGTATTTTTCCTATTAATGCAAACAATCACTACTACATATAATGGCTGTATGAGGCATTAAATCTGAAAAAAAAAACTACATGGAAAAATAAGTATATTTCTTGTTAGTACAAAAATTAAAAGCACTGTAGGATAAGCACTTGATCACAGGGTCAGTTTGGACCATAAATTCAGCAGTTCAAACTCATTAGCTGTTGATCAGAAACCCTGAACACAGTCACTATGAGTCAGAACGGACTCAACAGCACTTAACAACAATGTCTCATAAAAGTGTTAATAACATAGTGATATCACACAAGCAAGTTTGCACTATTCAAATAAGACTTTAAAATTCTCTAAGCCAAAGATGCCAAAAAATATATATTGAGGGTATTTTTTTCTTTGTTTGAATCATTATTAAATGTTATAGAAATTATAATTATTAAAAAGATTTATAGAAAATTATACCATTTATGTTTTTAAATAAGACTTTCCAAATCAACTAATTTAAAGCAATAGTAAAACAATCATGTCCAGAATTTGATACTGTATGTTATCAAACAACACGGATCACACTGAGCACCTCCCTACCATTTGTATTTTGTATTCATGCATTTCAGTACATGCATGACAGTTATATCTTATTCATCAAGACCTAACTCATATTAATGCCAGTGCCCCCTCTTAAAGAAATTCACAAGATTCAGAATCAAAGATGAAAATATATATTAAGTGTTTGGAGGTGTAAATGACTTATACCTCAAATATACACACAGTTCAACTTGTACAGAATATTTTTAATCTTACAGAGTCTCACTTTTAGTCAGAGATGAACTCAGGACTTAGAATTCTGAATAAAGTTTTCATCATATTCATTTGCTATTTCTATGAACTACACTGCTGGAATTTGATTTTTCTGAGTTTATGCAAAGCTTTATGTATTTAATACTCTAGTAAAAAGACAGAAACATCAAGCTTAACCAATAAATACAACACTAACATGAATAAATATTATGTATTTATATGTTGTTGTTGCTAAGTACCATAAATTCAGTTCTGACTCATAGCAACTCTATATTAGGCTTCTGAGAAGTAGCTGGTAGGTTTGAACTGACAACCTTGTGGTTAGCAGTCCAGGGCCACACCAGAACCGCATGTATATTATATGTGCATAAGTATGCATGTTGAATATGCTCTATGCATATACAGTGGCTTTGTAGGATAAGCACTTGATTGGGAATCACAAAGTCAGCAATTTGATCCCACCAGCTGCTCCACAGAAAAGAGCTGAGGCTTTCTGCTTCTGCAGAAATTTATAGCCCAGGAAACCATATACACAATTGCTCTAAGTTGGAACCAATTCAGTGCCACTTAAAAACAACAACATACCTAATTATAAACGTTGTTTATATTTCATATATTTAATTTAATCAGTAACTTTTAAATATTTTAAGAACATAAGTATATTTACTTGAGTAATAATAGCGTAGTGGTTACGTATCGGGCTGTGAACCTTAAGGTCAGCGGTTCGAAACTACCAGCCACTCCACGGGAGAAAGATGAGGCTTTCTACTCCCGTAAAGATTTACACCCTCGGAAACCCTGTACAGGGTCGCTATGGGTCGGAACCGACTCAATGGCACTTAACAACAACAACAATATACCTTACTATATATTTTTTCATGGATTTAAATATTGGTGTTTTATATTCACTGAGAAACTGTACAACATCAAGATGTCTTGTTGAACTAACAATGGTGACATTTTGTTCATTCATAAATCCTAAGAGAAATTTCATTATATCACTGTTCGATGACTTCATTGGTTGGTCCACAGACATGATAATATTCAATAAACAATGTTTTCAATATAGCTATCTTATTAACATTTTTAAAGGTATTGGTTTATTTGTGTGCTTCAAATACTTGGAATAAAACAAAAATAAGAGATAAAAATGTGATACTTTATTCAAAGGTAAAAACGACTGCAGAGCCTTTAAATTGCTAAATCATGGTGATTGAAGGAGACAAGAGTTTCATATTCCTGGTTAGGCTAAACAAAGGTAAACTTTGAAATTAGCACAGAAGCTGGTGATAGACAGAAGGAACCGGTGAACAATATATTCAATAACTACTGTATTATAAAAAATGTTCAATCATTTTTAAAACTTGTATGATTACAATGTTTGGAATAAATTTGCTAAACTAGAAATGTTGTACAGCTTTAATCTATATTTTTAATTATCTCAATGATGATCAAATATTTGTAACTTGAATCCAACTCTTGGTATGTTCAGATTCCAAAGAGCATGTTTATAAAGTCATCAACAGAGCATTCAAAAACAAAACACTGTGTGTCATTTTGTACATTTGGCAAATACAGATTCAGTTACGATTCTCACCATATAGTAAGTAAAACCTATTCAAAATTTAGGTGGAAGAACACTTCAACACTTTTTAATGTTTTGATGACAGTCTTCTCTTCATGAGAAAATTATTCTGGGGGATTGAAAATATGCTCAAACTTTCCTAAAATTGCCATATTTGGGTATCCTAATTTAAAAAGGAGAGAATATTTAAGTAAATTTGTTTCTTCCTTAGTGATAATAACCAAGACATATCCTTAAATAGTATGTTTACTAAAATTGAATTAGTTTAAATGTGAAAACGCCAAGAGAATACTGAAACCACTTAGCTACCTCTCTACTGTGGTGGTGGTGGTGGTTATGTGCCGTGGAGTCAGTTCCAACTCAATAGTGACCCTGTACAGGGTTTCCGAGGCTGTCAATCTTTACGGGAGCAGGAAGCCTCATCTTTCTCCTGCTCTCTACTGTAGAACAACATAACGATGAATGGCTATGATAAAAGTGCTATCTCTTCAGCACTCATTCTGCAGTAGGCCATGGTCTACGCACTCTTCACATATCATTTTGCTCAATCCTCAAAAATACCATGTGAACTTTTAAGCTCTGATTTTTAAGTGAAGAGAAATGTTCCTAAAATTAATTTATTTGCCAAAGATCTGAAAGCTATTAAGTGTCAGCTTTAAGATTTGAACCCACAACTCCCTGACTATTAAGTCCAAAATCATTATATGAACCTCTGGAACTTCTTCAAACTCTAAGATTCAACTCCATAGAATGTACCCAAAATGTTTTAGTGTTTGAAAATCAATTTTATTCTCATAATCGTAAAAAAAAAAAAAAAAAACTCATTATAATTATCTTTAGCATCTATACCAATACTGCAATATCCACATCTCCGTTTTATAAATTAAAATCTGACAATCAAAGAAGTCAAAGAACTTAACCAAAGTTATTCAGCTAGCAAGTGATTAAGTCATAATGCTCTTGTAATACAAACCAAACCTAATCTATGGCTGTCACACTCATCCTGACTCATAGGAAGCCCACAGGACTGAAAAGAACTGTCCATAGTTTTCCAAGGCTGTAATCTTTATGGAAGCTGACTGCTACATTTGTCTCACATGGAGCAGTCGGTGGGTTTGAACAGCTGACCTTTCAGTTAGCAGTTGAGAGCTCCTTAAGCTAAAAGAGTTGTTGTTGTTGTTGTGTGTCCTAGTGTTGATTCCGACCCTGTACAGAGTTTCCAAGAGCGGCTCCGGGGTTTGAACTGCTGACCTTGCAGTTAGCAGTACAGTTCTTATCCTACTACTGCATCACATTAGGGCACAAGTCAAACCAAGTGCCCTAAAAATACTGTTTCTTGTAAGAATAAAGACTGGCTGTAATCATCCAGAAAATGTTTGCACCTTAAGATAAAATATTTTTTACTGAAGTAATTTTTAAATTCTTTGGTTTTGCTATATAAGCATTTGATTGCAAGGTCGGTTTGAACTGCAAAGTTGATGGTTCAAATTCACCAGCCACTCCTTGAAAACTTATACAGGGTTTCTATGAGTCAAAACCAACTCATAAGCACTTAACAACAACATTTAATGCCAATACATTCTAAAATGCTTATTAAACTTGAGGGCAAAATTATTTAGGAGTATTTGGTTTGGTGGGTCTAGCTTGCACCAAGAGATTTTTGAGCAAAAATATCAGAATCAACAAGTATGAGAGCCCTGGTGGTATAGTGGGTTATGTGTTAGACTGTTCACTGCAGAGTTGGCAGTTCGAATTCACCAGCCACTGCACAGGAGAAAGATGAGGCTTTCGGCTAGTGTAGAGATTTATAGCCTTAGAAACCCTATACAGGCACACAACATCAGAATCAATTAGTCAGTAACTAATATAATATCACCAGTGTTTTTTGTTTACTTCATCATTCAGATATCTTCAATGCCTAAGACAATTGTTGGTAGACATTGGTTGGGCAAAAGGCAATTAACTTTGAAATAATACAAATTAAACTGGAAGGGATCTTGCTAGTCTTTTCCTTTTAAGAGTGGAGGAAACCAAAATCAAATAAGGAAAGTTTAATTGCTTAAGACCACAGAGTTGGTTAACATTAGAGATTCAGAAATCAACACTTTTAGTGAACATGGATAGAGTTTTGTGTTATAATGTATTCCTGAATAAATATTTAAGTGAGGCTGTCCTTTTATTCTCATTTATTTAATGTATATAAACTTTGCTTAATACTGTGGTGATACAATGATGCATATGATCATCTTTTGACATACTTCATAATGTAAATGGGGTAGCAGATATCTTCTACAAGTCACTACACTGCAAGCAAGAAAGTGTTGTACTGATTGGAGGATTCAGAGGAGAGCTTCTGGAGGACATAAGTTTTAGGAGAGTTATAAGGAATTCAAGAAAAGGTGAACAGATTCAGATTCAGCACAAGTACTGAGATTGTTTCTTTAAATATCATGCACTAAAGAACATCAAATCATTTCATTTAGCTGCAGTGTTGCCAAGTAGTAACTGATACTGTGAGAAGGGATTTTAAAGAGAAGATGCCATGTTTCAGGGCTGTAAAATACACTGTCCTGAGAATGACTGGAGCTCTGGTAGCATAGTGGTTACAACTCGGGCTGCGAGCCACAAGATCAGCAGTTCGAAACTACCAGCTGTTCCGCGGGAGAAAGATGAGGCTTTCTGCTCCCGTAAAGATTTACAACCTCGGAAACCCTGTACAGGGTTGCCATGAGTCGGAACCTACTCCATGGCACATAACAACAAGAATGACTAGAGTCCTGGTGTGGCACTGTGGGCTAATGCATCAGACTGCAAAGTCTTTTAAAATGCAAGGTCAGTGGTTCAAGCTCACCAGCTGCTCTCTGGAAACTGTATACAGGGTCGCTAGGCATTGAAATAGACTTGATGGAACTTAACAACAACAACAAAGTATGAGTAACAAGAACAACAACACTGATACAGTAAATCTTCACAATGCATCATTCATACTAAAATAAGACAATCCTAACATCCTCGTTTGTTTGCTATTATGATCAAGTTTGATTAAAATAGTATCTTAAATCAGTCTATGAAGAGAGTAGATATGTTAAATGCTTTATGTAATTATTATATAAATTAAAAGGCCTGTTACAAGGCGATGTGATGTCTTAGGGTCAACACTATTTCATTGCTTAGCGATGGACTTGAAGAAAATGTTTCATACAGAGCACTGTACTCCAAAACTCAGACACCTGAGCTCAAATTAAATGACTCAGTGGCCATATGCAAGAGGTACAGTGCTTAGTTTAAAATGCTATCAAATATTAGTTATTATTTTGACTGTTACAGCAGTAGTTACTATACTGCAATGAAGATGAGTCGAAACGTTTTTTTAAAATCTGAGTTACTATTTATATACAGCCATAATAAATATATATATATATGCTAGGCACGATTATTATCTCCACTGACCAGGGTTGAGAGGAATATTTTCTAAATTATCTCTATTATTGATCTACTTTTGGGTGTATTTTTCTTTCCGGACAAATTGTTCATTTTTAATTTCTGTCCTGCCTCCAATGTTTCCTAATTTCCAACTACTTAATTTTATTTTCTATAATTAGTAACTGCAACTAATTGCAATGTCCTACTGAGTTGTTGCATTCTATTTTGGTTCCTATTTTCCCATTATAAACTTCTATTTTCAAGTCCCATGATAAAACAAGTTTCCTTTAGTCTGAAACTTGGGAGACATGATCTTGGCATGAATTTAAAAAAAAATAAATAAATAAACAAAAAAACTTTCAAGTCAGCCAAACTTTTTAAGTTAAAATGAAAATTTTCCTTAGTTTTATTCAACATTACAGTGGGAAGAGACACTTGATTTCAGAATTTTGGGCAACCAATTATTAAAAGCCTTACCCATGGAGAAACATACTATGAATTTCAGAGTTATGTTTTTAATTACTGTTAAAGCAATATACTGTCAAAACTAACTTTGACACATGTTTTCCATGCTATCATACTTAAATTAAGAGGTGATATAACCAAGGCACAAATTATGGAAAAGTCACAAAGAGAAGTATTGCAAAATTCCTGTTGTGAGGAAAAGTTTTAAATTAATCCATTTCGCCAGAGTGAAAAATGCTATCAAATGCATAATGTGATTTTACATTTCCTTTCTTGTGATTTAGTCTCTTGCTTTAGAGACCCTCCTTCTGTTAATAATATCTGAAACTTTGAGGCACAAAAGTATAATAACCCTAGGGAAAAAAGATAGGTTTCTAGTCAAAGTGTATTGGGGCATATTAATCCCTTCATGGATGCTATGCATTAGTCTAAATGTTTTATAGTATAGTGAAGAAGAAAGAGAAGTCAGACCTAAGGCAAACAATAGCAAGGAACAGAGAAGTGAAAAATAAAAACAGGTTTAAAAGGAAAGTAGCAAAAATTGAAAGAAAAAGATGTACCAAAACAATTTATCAGAGTAAAAACGCTGTGGGATAAATTAACAAATAATACAATACTGCTCAAAGTCAGCTTGAAACGAGCTCATAATTCATGACTGTATTGTTTCTAAAATCTTAAATGGTAAAATACCTCAAAATTATGTAAACTATATATAGTCACAATTGTATTTTTCTACTATCATTTCAATGACTGCAAGTAAGTTTCCAGTTCCCTTGAACAAAACTACAGATTCAAATAGTACAACTCAAGCCATATGCTTCTTGGAAGTAATTTATCTTTTCAAAAAAATATTCCTTGGGAGAGACAGTCTATTGTGAGAGTTAACATTCTGCACTTGGGAGCCAGATTGTCTGTGGTGAAATCTGAACTTTACCACTAGCGAAAGCTGAATAAAAACCTCACTTCTTCGTGCCTCAGTTTCCTCATCTGAGTAATGGGCATAGTTAATAATATCTACTATATTGTGAGAATTAAATGAGTTAACATATTTAACCTTCTTAGAACAACGTCTTGGAGTTTCAAATGGTATAACAGTGTTGACGATTCATATCCTGGTCCAGGCCCCTGCACTATTAAATAACGCTATGCTGTTAGCAGAAACAAAAGTAACAGAAATAAGAGTCCTCTTAAAGCAAATATGGGGTATTTATTAAAGAGGGCACCTATAACTTAGGTTTTCCAGCAAATTCCCATGGAAAGATTCTCTGCAACAACCCTGTCTATATAGACTGCCTGTCAGGAACTACTTACATGATATTGAACCAATACTTTACCTCAACTGGGCCTAGTTACCACACTTTTAAAATGAGAAGCCTAAGCAGAATGATTCAAATGGCTGCTTTGAACTTTTAACATTATGTATAATAATATATTGTAGTTACATGCTGTCGAGTGGGTCCCTACTTATAGCGGCCCTGTATAGAGTTTCTGAAAATTTGAACTACAGACACCTATCTGATGGGTTTGAACTGCAGACCCTGCAGTTAGCAGTCCAGTGCTTACCCTATAGTTCCACATTCTACATAATGAATTTGTTGAGTTTTTCTGGAAAAGTTAAATTGCCAATACAGTTTCAAGTATCATAAAAGGCAAAAGAACATGCAAGGTTAGCACAAAATCAAAAGACTGAATTAACAAACCCAGAATATGAATTTACAGTTGACAAAATTGAATACCCTTAAAGTTGGAACTACAATGATCTAGTCATTAAACTACTGAAGTATTAACTATCAAGCACAGAAGTACTTTTCATCAGTATGTGTGTTTCATATGTTTTCTAAGTGGCCTCTTACAACACATAGCATTAAGCAGTAAGATAGGACATAATAGGTGGCCTGTGTGGTGGTTCGAGTTTGCCCAGGGGTACCTCAGAAGAAAGACCTGACTAACTATTTCTGAAACATGATAAGCAATGAAAACCCTATGGCACAGTTCTACTCTCACATACATGGGATCACCACGAGTCAGAATCAACCCAACAGAAACTCATTTGGTTTTGTCCTCATACATCTTCTTCTAACATGTACCCCAAGTCAAGCTCTAAATATCATTATTCAGTGTTAGATAAAAATACGCAGTTACAAAAAGAAATAGATTTTATTTATTTACTTTCATCACAAAGTATGAAAGAAAGAAATGGTCCTTTAAACATCAAAAACAATGCTTTATCTTTAAAAGCTAACAAGGAAAAGTCTTAATTAAAATATAGGGTAGTTAAAAGATGTACTTAATAAAACAATGTCTTTTACAACAGCATCCAAAGAGAACTTGAAAAATATTTTAATCATACAGTTGTAAAATAAAAAATATAAAACAATTCAGCAAAATAAAAATATAGCAAATATGGAAAAATTCAATGCTTAATTGAAATATTTATCACATGTAATAAAAATTATGGTAATCCTTTTAAGGAGATACAAATGGCATCTACTTTTCCTGTCACCATTCTTTGTAGTTTACCATACCTGTGGGTAGCTGTCAGTCCTGGGCAAAACTGATATATCATAGGTGGCAGCAAAATGACTTTTGGCTTGTTGTATTTGGCCATAACGTTCTCTTTTTCTCCACTTGGCCCTTCGATTTTGAAACCAAACCTAATTATTTTTAAAGAGTAAAATTTTAGTTAATGGATAGTTGATAAAACAAATGTAACATTAGAAGACTTCAAAATCAGAAAGGAAAATCAAGTCAACAAAATTACTTGTAAAGGAATTTCTTTATCTCAGAAAAGACTTTGCAAATTTAACTTTTTCTCATATCCTGATATGATAAATGATGTACCCACAGGCAACTTAACTTAATACAAAGAGCAGGGACACTTTTGGTACATTTGTTCAATATGTGGGAATCTGACTTCTCTTTTACTGAAATTAGATTATATGATCTTGAAGACTCCTTATATGTCCAGAATACAAAGTATGGGCAACCCTCCATAAGAGAATGTTGCGAGCCTGGGAGACATTTGTAACTTTTAAATTTGGAGTTAACCACTCAGTCAATCTAACTAACTTCTGGATCAATTAAAAAAACAAACAAAAGGAAAAGTGTATGTGTGTGTAAGTTGTATTTGTAAAAAGGAGACTTCGAAAATTTAATTTAAAAAATCCATTATCTTTTCATTCCATTTTTCCATGAACTTTTTGAAGCTCCCTCATAGGCACGCGTGTATATGTTGTTGTTGTTAAGTGCCGTCAAGTCGGTTCTGACTCATAGTGACCCTGTATAGGATTTCCGAGGAGCAGCTGGGGAGTTTGAACTACCTACCTGTGGTAGAAGGCTTATACTACCTTGCCAAACCAGGACTCCGTATGTGTGTGTGTGTATACATATTAAAAATACATCACAAACAGAAGACTCTTCTAGGTTGGTTCCATATTTAGATAATCTTATTAAAATATTAAGGCTAATATAAGAAACATGAGAGCAGAATAAATATGATTATTTTGAAACAAAAGCAAAATTAAGATTACATATTTTGTTGAGTATGCTAATGAATATGGGTAAAATGGAACCATCAGATGTGGAACTATGGTTTTAAAATATACAAAGGTGCTTATTACATAAATTACACTGTTTATAATACATTCTTCATAGAAAATGTTCAGATGTCTTCACAGTCATTTCTCTAATTTAGAACTCTGGTGGTGGTGGTTGTTGTTAACTGTTGTCTAGATGTTCCTGACTCATAGTAATCATGTAGGAGTGGCTGATGGGTTTGAACTGCTGACCTGAGGTTACCAGTCCAGTGATTATCCTTTAGTGCCACACCAGGATTCCATTTAAAATTCTTATAGATAATATAGAAAATAAAAGAAATAGGATCAATATAACCAAGTGTCAGGAAACCTGTGAGTTGTATGGCTTCTAGTTGGTTATTAAATTGTCTTTTACAATATCTCTAATTACATATTAGAAATATTTATCATAACAACCATCTTCTTCAGAGATCAATATTCATTAATCCACACTGGCAGTCTCTAAAATCTTCATTTTAATATTTCAGTGTCAAAATAAGATAACAAATATTATATTCACTACTATACATAATTTGATAGTTTGTAAGTGGACAATAATTATGTAAGTAGCATTAAGGAAGCTCTTTAATCTTCTTTATAGAAATATGCTAAGAATACAAAATACTTGGGAAAAAAGCTAAAAATCAAATACAAAATGCAAATTGTAAAGTCTTTTGTTAAAATTTACTTGTAATGTTTACTTTTTCATTTATAATTCTAATCTTCTATTTCTTTACCTTCACTAAAGGGCGATATATATTGATGCTCAGTTTGATATCTAAGCACAGCACTGCTGCAAATTTTACATGGTGCTTTGATGAATTTTCAGCATTCAAAACAAGACAGTTTCTTAGTACCCTGTTAGTAAATGTATATTCCCATATACCTAGAGCTCAATACAACATTTTTTTTTTTTTTTTTTCCTGCTGTCTCCACCATCAGGCACCAGGACAAATGAGTGGAATTTAGTAAGAAGTTGTTTTTCTTATTGACAAAAATGCCTTGACGATCTCTTCAAAATGGGTGCCAATTATCACACGTATGTGAAAAGCAGGAAAGAGAACAACCTGAGTAAATTAGGTTCAGGTTGGCTCTCTGGGCACATTACTAAGACAAAAAATTAATCAGGACTTGATGAAACCTTAAGGGGAAAACAACAATGTGCACAGCTGATCACTTGGTGCATAAACATATTTTTCTATGGTTACAAGTATAACTAATTTAAATCTATGGACACAAGACCAAAGGCACACATGAGGGGCTCGTGTTAATATGTGTCAATTCTAAAAATCTTGGTTAGCATCAACTTTCTATATATTTACTTCCTGAACTAAGATAAAGTAACCATTTGCCTCCACAAACTAAAGCAAAAATCTGCTGCTTGTTATCCCTGAACTGCCAGATGTTGTCTTTAATGATGCAAGGGCCTTAAAATGGCTTAATCTTAAGAAGGAATACTCAGAACAAAAATTTTTCTCTATTTTTTTCATTTCTCTATTGAAGTAGATTATAGGAATTGCAAAATCCAATATTAAAATTTTAAAAGCACTAAGACAATGTCCATTCTCCTGAGTTACGGTTACATATTTAACTCTTCATTATTGCTTGGGAACTAACAGAATGTAGCTCGAGTATCAAATCCAGTAAAAACAAAATAAACCTAAGAAGCAGAATTTTACTCAGTATGATTTTTCTCTTTCAAATCATATAATTTGATGTGTGTACAATTTTATAAACAGAACTGAGTTATTTATAATATAATTACTTTTAGATCATTATTTCTATTGCCTCTGCTAAACCCATAAAATTTATCTCAATTTAAAAAATTAAAACAAAAACACATATAGGAAACTAGCTACCGGCACTGGAAAATTATAAATTATTTGATATTTCTGTAACTATGCATAGTGAAAATAGATTATTGTATGCATACCTATTAGGAATTAGTAGGATTATTTCATTATTTCTCTTTGTTTTATTATAATAATAAACTACACACTTATGGTCTATTATATGAATAATTTACAAATGCACAGTATATCTGGGAATGCAGTGGCTCTGTAGGATAAGCATTAAACTACAAATCACAAGGTCGGAAGTTCAAGCTCCAGCCAATCTGTGGGAGAAAGATGAGATTTTTTTTGCTGGTTCAGAAATCCTATACAGGGTCATTATGAGTTGGACCCAACTTTACAGCATTTAACAACATCAACATAGTATATAGCTGAAAAAGAACCCTGATAGCTGATAAAACAGAAAAATAATATCCATCAATTATCTAATGGATAACCATGATTTTTTTTTTTTAATCAGGGATATGCTATCATGTTCTGCTCTTTTCAAATAAGGTAAATTTTTTAGGCTCTTGGAATTATTCGAATATTCTTTTGTTTTATGCTTTTGTATGAGCAGTCAAATCATTTGCCAGCATAAAGGAGTTTTATTAGACTTACATGCATATATTATATTGTTATAATCCTCAGTCCTCGAATCAGTTTTTCTTCCTTTGTGGCAAACTGCAATCATTCTAACATTATTCCTTCCCCAAGGCCTACATTTTTCTCATACCTGGACTCTGGCCTCAGTGAGCTCTGTTCTCAGAGCAAGCTGCTCTCTGACATACACATCCGGGTAATGGGTTTTCTGAAAGACCTTCTCCAGTTCCTCCAGCTGCAAGCTGGTGAAGGTAGTTCGGTGTCTCCGTTTCTTACTGCTGGACACGTTGCTGTCACATTTATCCCCAAGTTCATCCAGTTCTCCCTTGTCTGGCATCCCTTTCACAGGAGACATTCGGAGACTGTTACAGTTGTCCATCGCTCTGTTCAGTTGTGTGTGTAGAGGTTGTCCTTCAACTTTAGTGATCCCATAGTTCACTGTATCCAGAAGGGGAAAAGAACAGCTCTCAGGATTTGGAAACAATTCCATGAAGAAATGAAGTTGCAGTAATTTACATTAACAGGAAAGCAGTCTGTTAATGATTTATTGTGGCAGTATTAATTCATTATCACATTAAGTATAATTATTATTTTACTGTGGGAGGTACAGGTTTGGAAACTCTTTTTAAATGTATGTATGGAATTCATAATTTGCCAAAATTCACAGTTCTGTTTTACAGGGTTAAGTAATGTTTATGCACATAATTTATTTTAAGATGCTCTACCCTTAAAGAAAAATGTAAGTAAGACTGATATTGTAAAAGTGAACCAAATTTAATTACATTTATTTATTCACCTTAGACAAAACTAACAGGAAGAAATTCAATTTTAAATAATATCTGTGAAGCAAATTGCAAAATCTTTTAAAAAATTGTCTTTCCCTTCCAAGAAGATTTACAATGAGATATATACTCACTACATTTTGAATAGTTTGAGTATATACTCATGTCCACATTATAAAATTATTTTTTAAAGCTATCCAATAATTTTTTAAAAATGAATTTTGTATGAGTTTCTAGAAAAGCTTTCAAAAGAAAAGAGTAATTAAGTGGACTTATTTAGATTAAAAATTCATCTTGCACATCTTTTTAAATATGTCAAATTTCTGTTTAACTCATGAAATATGTTTTAGGATGGAAAGTTTTCTTTTTCTCTCCAGAAAAACACAAAAATTCAATCATCTATTAAAATATAACAATGGATGGCATCTGGCATTTTGTTAAAGACTGTTTTACATTCATTGATTTCCTTCAGATTTGATTACATGTTTACAGCATGATATTAAAAAATGTATCGTACAAATGACAAATAAAATGAATGCATATAATGAATTGGGAGGCATTTTTTTTTAAATAGTCAATTCCCGCCAGGACCATGCTTTCCAATGGATTGTCATACTTTTTCCATTTACTTCTGTTTTTAAATCTCCCATAATATAATTTTACAACTGTGTTAATCTGTGTTAATCGCTATGAAAATGTATTCATACGTGTGCATATTCATATGTGTGTATAAATACACATATTATATATATATATATATATGTATACCTTAAATTTCTAAATTCCTTAGACTAAAAAATGTAAGCTAATAGTTTTCATGTGAAGGAAGATGTTATGTAACCTAAATATAGAGGCATGTCTGATTAAAATACAGTGTTGTCTTAGTGGCTGAGAAAAAGGGTGGGGGGGGGGGAATGCAGCAATTAGCTGTGAGATGGGGGGAGGGGGGAACGGAGAGGCTAAGAACATCCTAGCAGACTGGGTCTTTTCTTAAATTAAGCAGACTGCTGCCTAAATTTATCTTCCTTAATTCTTTCTAGTTAAAGCTCATCCTAATAGACGCTGTTAATTCAAAAGTTGAAAAAGCATCAAAAATCCTATTAAATCAACTTTTTCTTTTCTTACACTGGACTTCTGACAATTTAAAATATTATGATTGAGTTCAGTTATCATCGAGCTATTTAAAAAAGTTATCCCTTGAATTCAAAACCATACCGACACCCAAATACAGTCCATCAAGTCAAAAATTTAAGTGTATTAAAGACAAAAAACGATCGCTCATCTTTCTAAAAAAAAAAAAAAAAAAATGAACCGAGTTAGCTGATTGTTTTCTCTACCTTTTGCATCTTTTTTTATTAACCCGTGTATGTCGAAAGTAACTTGTAACGTAAATAATTAAAATATAAATGATAGTTTTAAATTTTGCGTACAAAATATTTAGAAGTGCTAAGAGTCAGTCCTTTGTCAGATTTTGAACTTTCATTAAAATACGGAGCAGGAGGCTTGTTGTAAATATTTCACACTTAATTCGTTTATTTTAAAGTAACCTGCTCCTTACTGATTAACTGGGGAATATATATAATGATAAGGAAAAATCCTCTTGGATTGTAAACTTGCTTTAGCTGTCCTGATCTAAAATAATAGGTTTGTATTGGGTTACAAGATAGAAAAGATAGATGGTTTGTTTTGATAACATTTTGGCTTTGAGATACGTGGGCATTCAAAATTGAAGATTTCACCCAGAAGCATTCCAAACTACTTCGGTGACTTAACGTGGATTAAAAAAAAAAAAAAAAAGATAGACAATGCAGAATCCAGGAGTCAGTAATTATATGAGGGATTCTTTGACGGAAGCTATTTTAAAGTGATTTGGTACTTTCCAAAAATGTACCCTAGTTTACCGCAAATGCAAAGTAGGAATAATAAAAAAATTCATAAACTAATCTAGCAACACTCCAACATCAGGAAGAAAAAGATCACCACGTCTCGAATCACTATAAAAAGGGTTTTCCACCGAAAGGAGCTCTTAAGTTTTCAGACTCCTGACGACAGTGATGTCCACTAACGAGCTGTGATCGATTTCAGCTCTGCCCGCCCCCGCAGCAAGGCTGGCAGAGGAAGCGCGCTGTCTTGACTCAATTACGCTTTACTTAGTACCCGATCAGTTTACGCCCGGGTCCTAGATAGACGGATGCCTAGAATCAAAAGAAGACCCGACCCGTAGGAGGATGAGAATCAGCAGCGTGAAAGAGAATCGCGCTGAGGCAAACCAGCTTCGAATTCTTTCTCCGCCTGAGGTGGCCCGCAAAATCCGCTTCCTAAAACGCGCATTTTCATTGCCTTTCTCCGCCCTCCACCTCCCTCGCTCCCTCTTTCCTTTCATCCTCACTGCAGCCTTTCCAAGACGGTACCCGCACGCACTTCGGTTTTGCTAAAGTTTGCAGAGGCTCAGGCTAGGGCGCCGGCGACTCACCGCTGCTGTCCTGACAGGGCGAGGTCCTCTCCAAGCGCACGTGATGCTCAGCGCGGGGCAACGGCCCGAAGGCCTGCACGCATTTACCCGCCGACGCTTTGCTGTAAAAGGACTCATTGTCCAGCGTCTCCATAACGTGCTCTAACGCGCCTCCTGCGCCCATGTAAAAGTCACTGTTTTTACTTGGCGGGCTCTTGAGGGCAAACTTCTCGCTGAGGAACTCCATAATCCTGGAAGGCTGTAGCGGAGTTCCCCCGGCGCAGAGGCTGGTGGGCGCTGGGGGAGGAAGCGAGTGGGCGGGAGGAGGGAGGGCCAGAGAGGAGGGAAGGGGAAGCAAGCGCTGCGGCGCCGGGAGCTGCCCAGCTTCTAGCACTTTAATATGTCCCGGCTGGAAGAGGGGCACCCAAAGTAGCTTTTATATCTTGAAACTCAGTTGGGTTCCTCGGGAAACCTCCCAGTTCTAATGAATATGAAAATAGGCAGGCAACTAACTCCACCCAGGGTCCCCCTCCGCCCCTACCCCACCCCCATCTTCCCCACTTACCGGGGCAGAGAGCATCTAGGCCTATGTTAGACAGACAGCTCCATTTCAGGCAAATGCCGGGAGGGACGAGGCCCCAACACCCAAGAACTTAGTCGCCGGGACTGTCGACTGGCATTTTGGAAGAGCTTGGTGAGATCGCAAAGTAGTTACCTTTCCACTCCCCACTCTCTGAGCCATCCAGCCTCCCGCCCGGCACCCCGTCGTCCCCACCCCGCCCCCACGCCGGCCACTCAATACCAGAAAGATTTAGAGGCGTCTTAAGAACTTGAAAGGAAGTATTGCTCTAAAGGTCTTTTATTTCATCCGTAAACCGTTTACGAGGAAGATCCACATTAATCCGAAGATCAAGAAACGGGATACATTGGCAGCTATTAACTGGGACTGCCGTGGTACAGGGGCGACTTCTGCTTGTTACGGAGGAGCTGGGCGTCCTGGCGCGCTCTGCGCTTTTTAAGAGGCCGTGGCCTGTCCTTTCTCTCAGGAATGCGGGGCGTGTGGACGTGGTGGCGATGGGTGTGAGAGGGAAGCCGAGAAAGAGGCACTGAAACGATTGACACCAATACCAACCTATTTCCCCACCCTCCTTCCCACCCCTCCCCTTCGTCCACGATTTTATCATTAGATGCAGATTATTTTAAGAAAGCCCGTTAGGAAAGATTCCTGCAAAGGAACCTTAATCTAGACCAGAGGAAGGACTTGTTAAGACCAAAGGGAGGTTTATGGGGAAGAGGAAGAAGGCCTTTAGTATGTTTTAAATTTTATTTATTCATTTTTATTTTTAAAGAGTCGCTGCAGAGTTCTTTGAAATTGACGTGCATAGAACGAGTGACGCGGCGCGCACGAGGATGTGCTTACTCTTAGGTCCGTGTCCCGGCCGCTGGCAGGGCCCAGGCTTCCTCTGATCTCTTGAAGGGGATCTGAGGGTTGTCGGGGAGCTGGTGGCTCCCTGCGGGCAGGGCAGCACCGCGGGGTTGGGTGTCTTCCGTGTGGCTCCTGGCTTTACTCCCCACCTCTGATGAGCCCGCGCCTCAGAGACAAGTATGTTCAGCGCCTTGGGCTCAAGATCAGGTATCCTAAACTGGCTAATCTGATTAATTGTGCCCACAAATTAGGGGCAAAGTTGCGCCTTTTCAGGTAGACCTGTGCTCCTGGGTCTTCACAGGCTTTTTCCCCACAGGCCGTCTTTTGCCCGTCGCTTCTCCCCAGACCAGACTGGCAATTCGACCAGGGCTTGAGGCCCTTGGGAGTGGAAGGGCTCTTGGGGCTGGTGAGGCCATGCACAACTTTAGTGTGTAGTGGATGGGTCCAGTGATTTCCACCACTTCGGGGGTCTTGACCGACCCATGTCGAATCGGCGAGACTGTTCGTGGCGGGGCAAAGTCCGCAGCTCAGTAACAACCAATGTGGAGCGCTTTGCCCTCCGCCCCTTGATGCTCTTTAGTCTTGTCCTAAAGAAGGGTCGCCAGGCGGACGAACCCCAGGCAGACGTCCCTGGGGCAGAATCATCAGCCACTGGGCCGGCTTTCCAGAAGAAGCAAAATCCGTTCACTTGTCCCTGCCCTCGGCGTGACCTTGAGTGTACGAACACTCTGGCGTATTCTATTACTGGATTAAATAGTTTCTTGATATTATTACTATCGCCGTAGAAGTCCAGCCATCACCCGCAGCAAATTGCTACATTTTAAGGGTCTTCCTCAAAGCAAAGTGTTCTGGGACTGTGCACCAGGAGAAAGCCAGGCTGAGTTGGTGTAGGAACTAGAAACAAGACTTAGTTGGTACTGGGTGGCTATTTTCCGGCCTGAACCCGAAAAAAAGGCCCAGGAAGTGCAAGCGACCTGGAGCCCTGCAGCACTCGGACCCTGCCAGAAGCAGAGGAGCAGCTGTGTGTTTTCTGAGCACTTTCTAGGCGATCCCTGGGCCGCCCTAGTAGAACGTTTGGTGTGGTCCAGTGATTTTCAGGCTCTCTCCTTTCCCCCGTGGCTCCTTCTTGCCTTCAGATCCTCTATTATCAAGAGGAATGGCCCTTTAATGTGTTTCTAAAATTCACAGAGGCTAGATCAACGCCTATTAAATGACTTAAGGAAACATACAACTCATAGCTATACTCGCAGTTATGTTGCAGAGCTCAATCAGCTTGTTTATAAATAATGCGTCTTAACCATATTTGATTTCAACTCATAGCAACCCTATAGGACAGATTAGAATTGCCCCATAGGGTTTCCAAGGAGGTAATCTTTGCAGAAGCAGATTGCCACATCTTTTTCCTTTATAGTTGCTGGTGGGTAACACTGATGGGTTTGAACTGTGTACATTTAAGCTTAGAGCTTAGAGCCATGGCTACTAGAGCTCTCTCAAATAACATTAATTGAAATAATAAATGATTTTGGCAAGTCCTGAGAAGGGAGAAGAAATCAGATTGGAAGCTCTTTTACCCTGCTTGAGATCCATCAAGGCTTATTCTGTTTGATGCTTTGATTTTAAACATATTGGAAATTGATTACAACACTTTTATAAATGCTCTGGACTACTCTACCAATATCCGACGAGTTTTCCACATGATCAGCAGCCTTTAAAAAACTTGGTGCTGTACTCCCACCCCTATCCAACCCTTCCCAGTTCCATCCAGTTGGCTTGGACAGTGTCCCTGCGACTACAGTTCTGAGAGCAGACCAACCAGCAAAAAACGGCCAGTTTATTGAGCCAGGCTCCAACTGGGATTTTATCTCAACAAGCTCAGCCTGTCTCCCATAGTTCTCTGTGCCACCCTTCTATTTTGCCTCTGAAAGTATTGTTCATCTCCTCTGGGGTGGAATTCTAAACTAAGGGTTGGATTCAGCTCCCCTTGGTTCATTTCAGTAAAGAAATCTACCGGCAATAAAGCTGTTGCGCCTCTTATTTTTATTTTAATTTATATATTTCTTTTCATTTGCTTAGCTCAGATACGAACTTTCCTGGTACACAGAACACTTGATATGGTGGAAATGAGGGGAGGAAGGGTTAGGAGAGGGACAGAGGTGGGGCGCCATGGATTTCAAAATTTAACAAAATCCTAAAATTCCAACTTTCAGATCTCTGGGCTCTGTGTAGTGTTGATGCTTCTTCACATCTCCTACCTGAGATTGAAACAAGGTGCCTAGGATCTGTGTCAGCAAGGAACGTGCAGACACAAGAAAGCAAAAGGGTGGTTTCTATTTCAAGATCTATTTCAGGTTCAAGTCGAAGCATTGATGAAAAAGTTTTCTTCTCTAGTAATGGAGGTATTTTGGAGCAAACTAGAGTACTCTTCAGCCATTACCAGTAGCTAAGAGAGTGGAAAAGCAATGATGAATCTGAAGCTCCAATTTAAAGTCATATATAACATTCCTTCACCCACTTTAGTTCTTTTTTTTTTTTATTATTAAGTGCCAATTCCCCAAAACACAGTGGTTTGAGGTATTTATTTTTAACATGTCATTTAATTCACTCCTTTAGAGTACAGAACTAAAGTAATTGCATCAGTTAAAAATATCAGAACCATCCACTTAAATGACTGTTTGAAGACCCCAACCATGGATAGTACTTCATTAGAAAATAAAGTTTGGATAAGGAATGAGGAATTGGCAGTCGTTCTAAGGCAGTTTGAATTGCTTAAAAAAAACAAAAAAACTTCTCACGAACTAAAAGCAGCCTTCAATGTACCTCCCCCCACCAATATATTTTAGGAAAAGAAAAACATTTCTATGTGCATACATCAAAACAGCAATAGAAGCATTGTGTAGACAATTCCAGTTCCTTTATTTCTCAACCTATTGAAAGAAGTCACAGTTATATAGTAATAGTGGAGATGTCAAGGTAGGATAGTAAGAATTTTAGACTTAGCACTATTTTTTGTAGTTAGAATTTGAAGCATATTATTATGTAAAGTTAGAAAAAAAAATGCATGCTCAATCTGAAGAACTGTGCCAAATGTAGAAAAGCAAGGGTATGGAGAAGGGGGAAGGGGAGGCTGAGATGCCAGGAAACTCTCATGAAAAAGTACTAAAATAATTGAATGCCATGTATTATGGCAAAAAGCCAGATGGTCTCGTGTTTGTGTGTTGCTCTGCTGTTGTTACTCTTCCCTGATTTCATGTTCAATCTTCCCACTGCTCTAGAGACATAACAGATAAAGAAATATTTTACATTAAAGCAGTTCACTCATTTTTATCAAAATAAAAATAAATTCACAAATCGGCTTTTATTTTAAATGTTTATTCTCATCTCTTATCTACTCTAGCAACCAAACCCACAAACTAATATATTACTTTGTTACAGTTTGAAACTTCTACCTTGTGAAAAATAATTACCTGAATGTTAATCAATTGTGTCAATCTTGATAAATGTGCTGTTGCAAAGCTGCCATAGATATCATTTATCTGTCATTTCACTAACAATATAATCTTGGTGTTTCCGAAATTCACACAATTTTTCAAAACCTGTGCTTGATTTTTAATTTCAGCTGGTTTCAGCAATAGCTTTTCCCAGTTTCCCTTATCTTAAAAGAAAAATGGACTCAACTTCTCTCCTAAAAGATCCAATTTAAATGTTAAAATTCAAGATGACTTTTCCCTATGCACTCTCCCACTTACCTAACATGTATTTGTTTTATTTACTATACAATTCATTATAATTACTATAAGATATTTTATTGCAAATATAAAAAATCATGCTTCTACCATGATAATCAATCACCTTTCTGGCTGTCATCATTGCTCCAGAAAGTTATGGATGCAATAATAATAATAATAATAATAAAGACCTTTGGGTTTTAGTTGTTCTATAACATACATATAAACCTTTAAATAAAGTCATATATTTTTTAAAAGTCATAAACAATTTTTAAGTCATAAATCCAGATTCAGCAATTACTCATCGTTTGCCTATATCTCGCTGTTTGATTTGGGATCTGAACTATTTAGACCTACCCCCCAAATATTTTGTATATACTATTTTCCTGCTGATCTATTATGTAGATCTATCTCAGAGTTAGGCTGCATATTTTCAAGAAAATATCATGTCTACATTTCACAGATTGAGCTTTTCACATTTTAGAAGAATAATTTATTAAAGAAAATCTGAGTATTGATACTGAGACAAATGACTGATGTTTCTTTTTTGGATTGGAATTATAAAACGTAAGTGCAAAGTCTATGGTCATAAAACAAACCTGACCGCGGTATGTCCAACAGACAAAATCAAGGCAGCGCCCAACAGGGAGAGGCTGCTTCTCGTCCCTGAATCCCCCACCTACTTTGCTCCTCCCCCGCCCAAGTATACCAGTTACTTAGGGAGACTAGAGCAGGATTTGAGCGCCCAGGCTGTGGACTTCGAACGTATCTCATTGTAAGCAGCTGAAAACTTCCAAATCTAGCTTAACCTCTGAAGTGGTGCCTTAATACATTCCACAGAGAGGAAAAAGCACAAACCTGTTTATCACATCAAAGGATTATTCGGGGGGGGGGGGAAGCGGGGGTGTGTGTTGGCGGTGGGGGGAGAAAGACTTACAACTCCCTTATCTCAAAAAATTAATACAAACTTCAGAAAGGGAAAGAGTAACATTCATATTCACTCCTAGGAACCCCTTCTCCCTCCCAGACTGTTCAGCCCGCCGGCCTCCAGTAACACCAATACCTCTTGTGAATTTTGATAAGTGAGTTTGGATTTGCGAAGTGTCCTAAGTAGAGATTCGGAACAAAAAACTCTCTGTGACTCGCAGAAGGAAAGCCAAGCTTATGGGAAACCCTTCCTCAGGGTCTCAGAGTATAGGATTTGGGGCGGCGAGCGGCGCCCCCATCCGCTCACTGATTCAGTCAGACCCGCTTCCTGGAGCCTGAGCCCTAGCTAGCCACGGTCGCCGCCCCAAATCACACCAATCTTTTTCTTATCAGAAACTTGTGAATGGGGCTGTGTGCGGAGCAAACCCGGAGGCAAGTCGCGTGGACCAGCCACCTGGTAAAAGACCACCCTCTGGGCTCTTGACCCAGGGGATCCACGCGGAACCGCCCTGCGTGGCCTCCGGGGTGAGGACTGTGTCTCCTAATGTCGCCTGATTTGACCTCACTGCAGTAGGCATCGTCTTGACCTGGGATGATGTGGGAAATGGCGCGTATGTGGAGGAGTCTCTCTTCTGAGCGAAGAGAATGAAGTTTAGCTTCTCATGCTAATTTAAAAGAGCCTTGACGAATACAGAAAGAAGTTAGTGGTTAACCGATTTACTGCTAATATTTCATCGGTGGTGCTTTCTCCTCTTTAAAGTCTAACTCTTGGGACAACAACATATTTTAAGCTTTCCATCCAAATATTGGTATTGGCAAATAGATCATCCAACCGTCCCCTGGTAAGGACAATGCCCTTTTTGTTTCACAGGTTGGCAATCAAAATTAATCTATGCTATCACAAATCGCTTCAGAGATTTAGAGGAGTATGGCAGGAGACTAGTAAATCTCTTTGGCAATAGCTTGGGGTGTGTGTGTGTGTGTGTGTGTGTGTGTGTGTGTGTAAAAGCAGTAGGAGCCTTGCAGCTCACCTCACTCTACCTGACCACTCTCTCAGTTGGGGAGTGTCAGGTTTCAGTAAGGTTGGCCCAATGTTCCTAAGTGGTGGTGGTGGTTATGTGCCTTGCAGTCAGTTCTGACTCATTGAGACCCTGTATAGGGTTTCCGAATATATGTTAAATACCCAGCAAGTGTCCCATCTCTTCTTGAAGATCTTGTTCTATATAACAAACTTAAGTTTAACTGATTTTTTTAGACCTTGTACCTCTAGTAGGGTGGCACCCTGGTCATCCAAAGATCTTTGCTAAAATGAAATCAATCCTCAGGACCTCAGTGGTTTGTGTCATCTTTCAGTTCCCTGTATCAGATACCCCAAAGGGACCTTTAAATGAAAGAGCAATTAAACATTATCAGACCTGTCACAGTTTGATGTGGAAGATCATAAAACCATAGGAAGACACAATGTATTGGTAAAATTCAACTATAATAAAGAATTAAAATAGTGTTTGCTATTCGAAATATTTCCACCAATATTTTGAAGATACCAAAAAGAAAGGGAAAAAATGTTTAGACAATTTATTTATATCTAGCACTTTGTGAGGTTTTTAACACTTAGACAATCTCAAACACAATTAATTATATGGAATCCCAAAAATTAAATACAGTGCATTTCTAATGAATATTCTTACTTTCCACTGTCCTCACATCTGCTACTTTAGAGAGAGGGGTTTCTTTCCTTAAATTAAGAATTGCTCAATAATCAGATTAGGTGAAATAGAATTTAGGTACCTTATTATTTTAAGTAAGAATGCCCTTTAATCTTGCATTCACTCTATTATTAATAAAACTTGGGATATTCTATTAGAAATTACATAATTTCTTAGAATTATAATATTCTCTTAGAAAGAAAGAAATGTAAATCTTGGGAAAATGAATCAAGGAAAGAAATTTTATTAATGTATACTCATTTTTAACTAAAATATATCCATCATCAATGTCTAATTTGAGCTATATATAATTTTTGGGCAGTTAGGGCACATTATTTAAAGTATAAGGTATCGCTGAACTACCTCATGTGTCTTTTTCTGCCCTAAAAGTAAACACAGTAAAATCTTGTAAATAAGGTTTTTTTTAAATTCTTTCAGTTATTATTATTAATGATATACCTTTAGTCTCTTCAGTATTTTCATAAACTCAAGTATAGACATTACAATTAAAAGAACTTATAAATCTTTCCTTCTTAAGAGAGATAGTTAAATTGTAAACATGGCAAAAATTGAGATACAAATGTATCTAGAAAAGGTGGAGTAATGGAATTAAAGCAATGGAGAGAAATTTAAAGTCACAATTTAAGATTTTAGAAAATTAAATGTAAGAAAGGGAAAACAAAGTTTATAAGGGTCCTTACAAAAACATCTGAGAATATTTTGAGTTCACAGCATGACTTGGTTGCTAAGGAAGCTAAACAGATTTACATTATATTACATTAACAGAAGTGAAACATTCACACATCAAGAAAAATTCAATCCTCACTCTACACTGTACTTTGAAAAATCAAGAGAATTGAAAAGTACTTTGTAAACTGTTTTTTAAAGACAAGTAATTGAGCTTTTCTGGACTACAGTGGCTGAGTCAAAGGATGTGGAAAGTATGCCATGTGAAGGACAAACTAAAAGAGATAGTGATTTTTAGCTCAGAGACAAAGTAAGGAAGAATGATCAAATTTATTCAGTTTTGTCCCAATCACAGATTGGCTTAAGTTAAACAAAACTGACAGTTTTTGGTAAAAAGCAAGGGTTTTAACAATGAGACTCCTCCATTAAAGAAGTGGGCTGATTTTCAAAGCTGCAAACCACTGGGCAAGAGATGTTATAACAGTAAAATTCCTGTTAAGAAATGTCTCTTCAAAATCAAAACTTCTAAAAGATATCCTTACTAGATGATGTTGTTGTTGTTGTTGTCATATGCCGTGTAGTCGGTTCCGGCTCATAGCGACCCTATCTCTGAAATTTCCATCATAAGAAATTTATGGGAAGATTATTTTCAAAATTAGGATTAATCTGCTCTCAGGAGAATAAAATCATGTTTCACCATATTTTGCATTAATCATGAGCTGGAATTGAAAATGAGAGAAAGCAACTGTTTTCTCAAATAATCATTATAGCATTCTGGCCTGCTTATATTCTGTCATATAAAATTAACTATTGATAGCAACTTTAGTTAAATGGACTGATACACATAAAGTTTATTATAATGCCTATTTATGTAGTGAACATCTATTTCATTGGTATCAGCAAAAATGTAGTAAAGTAAAGACGCTGGATCTAGATTTGTCAGTTTAAGTCTCGGCCGTACCACCTGCACTGTGATCCTGGGAAAGTTGTTTAACCATTTTTTCTTTAATATCATCTTTAGAAAAGTGTTGTTGTGTGCTGTTGAGTTGGTTCCCATTCAAAGAAACACGGTGTAGGGTGTCCCAGAGCAACTAGATGGGTTTGAATTGCCTATTTTGTGGTTACCAATCCAGTACTTTTCCTATAGTGCCTATCTCATGGAATAAAAGTATAAAATGAGTTAATATATCTAAAGAAATTAAGACAATGCTTGGTCATATAATAAGCTTTCAATTGTATGGATCATGACAAGCTATGGACAACACTGCAAAGTTATGAGTATTCCAGAACACTTAATTGTGCTCATGAGGAATCTGTACCTGCACCAAGAGAAAGTTGTTCACACAGAACATGGGAACAGTGAATGGTTTCAAATTAAGAAAGGCGTGCAGCAGGGTTTTATTCTTTCATCATAATTAATCAACCTGTATGCCAAACATGAAGAGGACTTACAATACTGATAAAGGTCAAAGAGCACAGCCTTCACTATGGATTGCATCTCAATGTAAAGAAAACAATAATCTTCACCACTAGACCAATAAACAACATTCTTATCAATGGAGAAAAGATTGAA
>NW_006408735.1:3860164-3866787 GCF_000296735.1 Chrysochloris asiatica
CCAGATTCATACTTTGTACATTCCATGTTCCAATTTTCAATGGATATTTACAGCTGTCTCTCTTCATTTTGCGTTGTGCCCCATCGACAAATGAAGGTTCCGTGGGCTTTACTCCATTTGCATCATCACAGTCTACTCTTCTTTGAGGAGGCAGCTCTCCCTCAGTCACATATTTAGTGCCTTCCAACCTGAGGGGCTCATTTTCCGGCACAATATCTGATAGTGTTTCTCTGCTATTCATAAGGTTTTCAGTGACTAAATATTCAGAAGTAGTTTGTCACTTTTTTTTCCTCGTCTGTCTTCATCTGGAAGCTCATCTGAAACCTGCCCACCATGGGTGACCCTGCTGGTATTTAAAATACCAGTGGCATAGCTTTCAGTTTTACCACCTCAGAAATCCTGATTCGGATCTGAATGCATAACACTTAACAACAACAACAAAGAAGCATGTACTTGAGGTGGTTTCTGATTTCTGCTTTTGCAAGGTAATTATAGCATAACACCTCTAAAAATGAAGGAATACTATGCCAATTATATTTTTTAGTCATGGAACTGGACTATTAGGTAGTAGTAAACATAGATATTCCTGCTATCCAAAAATATCCAAGACTTTTATGAATCTGAAGACTGGGTTCCTACTGCCATCTCTACCATCAACTATCTGTATAGGTGTCAATGCCCAAACAAATACAGATGCCTCATAATGTCTCAGAGTCTCTTGTTAAAATATTCCCATTGTTGTTGTTAATCACCCTTAATTTGGTAATGACTCATAGGACCCCACTACAACAGAACAAAGCACTGTTAATCCAGCACCATCCTCATAATTGTTCCTGTGTTTGAGCCCATTGCTGCTGCCACTGTGTCAATCCATCTCAAAATGGTCTTCCTCTTTTTACTGACCCTCAACTTTACCAAGCATGATATCCTTCTCCAGAGTCTGATCCCTTCTGTTAACATGTAAAGTACATGAGACAAAATCTCACTACAGTCACTTCAAAGGAGCATTCTCGCTGTACTTCTTCCCAGACAGATTTGTTTGTTCTCCTAGCAGTGCATGGTATTTTCAGTATTTTTCACCAACACCATCATTCAAATGCATTAATTCTTCTTCAGTCTTCCTTTCTCATTGTAAAACTATGTATTTCAAAAATATTACATTGAGGTTATTTATTAAAATAAAATAATTATTAATTAAAGTATTTGGGCTCTAAGAAACCTTCTTATTCTTTTATTTTAATAATCTCCAAGAAAATATTAGAAATTCTAGCTGATGTCCAGCCATTAGAGGACTTCCAGTTATCATGAAGACCACAGGGATTTCATTCCTTGGTAGTAGAACAGTTAACACAGGAAATTATTGGAAAGTACTTGCAAATAGTCATGCCAATATGTATAAAAACAGCTTCACTCAAATCTAAAATGTATCAGTATATGTAAAAAACTGTCAACAAACAATGAAGGCTACTACCTCTATATGACAATCAAGTTTTCTCCCTTAATAGCACAAACAAGCATATCACTGTACCAATTTGGTTTAAGTAGCTTGGTTTAAGTAACTTTACTCTTATTTTAAGGAGTCCTGAGTAGTGCAAATTGTTCAACACTCGACTATTAATACATCTCTCTCTCCATTCTCATTTGAAACTCACCCTTCTCACCCCCAAACATTTTTTATCCCCTTTGTTGTTGTGTGCCATTGCATTGGTTAGGACTCATAAAAACCCTCTATAGGGTTCGAGAGCAATGAGTGGGTTTGAACTGCTGACTTTGAAGTTGCTAGTCCAGTGCTAATCATACAGCATCACACCAGGGCTCGTATCCCCTTTTGTTATTGTTGTTAGGTTCCATTAAGGTGCTTCAGGTTAATGTGCTGGACTGCGTGATCGGTTTGAACAACAAGGTTGGCTGTTCAAGTTCACTTGTCCCTCCTCAGAAACCTTGTACAGGGTCTCTGTGAGTCAGAACCGACTCTAAGGCATTTAACAACAACCACCATCCCTTTTTGCGGAGTCCTGTTGTGGTGTGGTGCTGTAGGGTAAACGCTCAACCATAAGGTCTGTTTGAATCACAAAATTGGTGGTTCAGACTCACCAACTGATCCTCAGAAACCCTATACAGGGTTGCTATGTGTCAGACTTGACTTGATGGCACTTAAGAAAAGCTACAACATCCCCTTTAGGATACTAAAATAGAAGTTCCTTGAAGTGCTGTATATTGAGTCTAGGTTAATAGTCACCTTTAAAATATTAGTTTATATCTACGAAGATAACTTCAAATTACAAACATTAATGACAGCCTAAGAAAGAAATCAATTCAAGGGACAAATATAATTTCCTTTGTTCCCCAAACAGACTATAAACCACATTTCTCTTTGAAGGGGATGGACTAGAAGTAGAGAATATGAGCCAGCCTCACCAATTCCTGCTTTGGAATCTAATGGAAACATTTTTATGGGTCAATTTTAGAGTATGTAGCATTGTTTACAGAGCTCTGGTGCTGACAGTTCAGCCTGTTTTCTAGAAATATCTTTTACTTGATCATATTGTCTTGAATTGCCTTGTATCCCTGAAAAAATGGACCATGATTCTCATTGGTTTGACAGTTATATAATGATGCAGGTTGCAGTTATATAATAATGTAACTATCACTGATGATAGATCTGATATGATCAGCCAATTAGTGGATAGGGTGGGATGCAAACACCCTTACTCAGGTCATAGTCCTGATCCAATGTAGGGAGAGTCCCCTAGAATGTGGCCTACATCATCTTGTAGCTTACATTCTGTAAAAGAAATACATTGGATATGCTGGATTAAATCAAATATACTATTAAATTAAATTCACGAATTTCTTTTGAAATTTTAAATGTTGCTGCTAGATAAGTTAAAGTTATACATATGACTCACATTATATTTCCACTAGACAATATTGATCTAGATTCTTTTGGTGAGCATCATAAAATAAATCAGAACATTCATTACATTTTTTGTAGAAAAAAATTACAGAAATTATAATAACATTGTTAACGTTTTTTATTTATGTATCTGGTTATAACTTGTATTTTTGTTGTTGTTGTCAAGTGCCATCAAGTTATTCTGACTCATAGTAACTCTGTATAGGGTTTCCAAGGAGCTGCTTGTGGGTTTGAACTGCTCACCTTGCTTATCCTTCAGTGACACACCTGGTTACTACTTTTATATGCACTGTAGGATAATGCACTAGACTGATAGATCAGTTTGAACCACAAGGTCGGCAGTTCAAACTCACCAGCCTCACCTCAGAAACTCTATACAGGATTTCTATGAGTCTGAATCAATTCTTCAGCATTTAACAACAACAAACCTGATTACCATGTACATTTAAGCCTCCATAAAATAACTGTTTGTGCTGTAGGATCAGCACTAGACTGCGAATCGCAAGGTCAGCAGTTCAAACCCAACAGTTGCACCTCAAAAACACTGAGTTGGAACTGACTGGATAGCACTTAACAACAACAACAGAGAAGCATGTACTTGAGGTTGTTTCTGATCTCTTCTTTTGCAAGATAATTATAGCATAACACCTCTAAAAATGAAGGAATACTATGCCAATTATATTTTTTAGTCATAGAACTGGAAAAGAATACTGAATATACAATGGGCTGCCAAAATAACTGAACAAATCTGTCTTGGAAGAAGTATACCCAGAATGCTTTTTAGAAGCTGGGATTGTAAGACTCTGTTTTACTTATTTTTGACATGAAACTAACTAGAGGGACTGGAGTCCTGGTGTGGCACTGCAGAATAATGCAAAGTCAGTGGTTCAAACCCACCTTGGAAACCCTATATAGAGTCAGAACCAACTCAACGGTACTTAACAATAACAACACAACAGGGGCCAGTCCCTTTCAAACAGGTGTGGGGAACATTTTTTTCTGCAAAATTTATAACATCATTTCATGGGCCATACAAAATTATCAGCTTAAAAATTAGCCTACAGTAAAACAAATATTATTTGTTGAATGTAAAACTGATGATCTGCCCTATAAACTTGTACTCAATTCACAATAAAAGCTTTTTTAAAAAATTAGCTGGCTATATTTGGTCAAACATTGAATAAATTCACTCCACAGTGCTGGAGGAGAATATTGAAAGTGCCATGGGCTGCCAAAAGAACCAATAGATCTGTTTTGGAAGAAGGGAAGCCAGAGTGCTCCTTGAAGGCCAAGATGGCCAAACTTCGTCTCTCATACTTTGGACACACTGTCAGGAGGGACCAGTCACTGAAGAAGGATATCATGTTTGGTAAGGTGGAGGGTCAGAGAAAAAGAGTAAGACCCCAATGAGATGGACTGGCCAAGTGGCAGCAGTGATGGACTCAAGCATGTCAACAGTAGTGAGGCTGGCCCAGAATTGGGCACTGTTTCATTCTGCTGTGCATAAGGTCACTATGAGTTGGTACCGACTCGATGGCACCTAACAACAACAACAACAATGTGATAACTGGAAATGCAGTTGCCTTGGCAGGGCCATACCAAATTATTTAACTGGCTTTATGCGGCCTGTGGGCCAGACATTCCCCATTCCTGCTTTAGAAGACCAGCATGCTCGGTAAAGTAGAGGGTGAGTGAAAAAGAGGAATACTGGCAATGAGATGGATTGACATCATGACTGAAACAATGGGCCCAAACAGTAATAACTGTGAGGATGGTGCAGGAATGCACAGTGTTTCATTCCGTTGTGCCCAGGGTCAGTATGGTTGGAACCAAGTCTGACACCTAACAACAGTAATGGTTTAAAACAAAAAGAGAAAAAGAGAGCTTTTTCAGTTAATTAAATTGGTTTGATTTTCTCAAAAACTTAATAGAAGTGTTCTGCGACTTGATGGCAACTGACGGTGTTGATGTGGTACTTTCTGTGGTACTTGGCTCATCAATGTAAAGTGTGTTGTTTTTGTGTGCCATCAAGTCATTTCTGACTCATAATGACACTGTGTAGAGTTTTTGAAGAGGAGTTGGTGAGTTTGAACTGCAAACCTTGAGGTTAGCAGTCCAGTGCTGACCCTACAGGCCATACCAAGAGTCAAATATATCAAAGTATACTACATCAAAGTATATTGTGGTATAAAAGTGGCAAAGTAGCCCCCAGTCTCACACACAATTCTAAGACAGGCATCACCAATCGATTGATGCCTTTTTTCCTGAGCTCCCATGACGACCATGGTCTTTTCCTAAAGGCGGTCATTCCAGATCTACTATAAAGTGCTCTTAAACAGACACTTATTTGTCCCCTTTCCCTAGAGAGCTGGTGGGTATGTGGATTACAAATGAAAAGTCCCAAAGAAGAGTTTCGTTTCAAATTTTGACTTGGGAAAAATTTTGGCTTCTAGAAACTGCAGATGAACTGCGCAAGATTTTTGAATGATTGTCAGTATCAAATAAAGGTAGAGTCCTGGTGTGGCAATGTGGGTTAATGTACCAGACTGCAAACCCATTTGAACTGCAAAGTTGATGGTTCAAGCTCACCAGCTGCTTCTCAGATACCTTATACAGGGTCGCTATGGGTCAGAACCAACTCGACGGCACTTCACAACAACAGTATCACATAAAGCTATCATATTGATCATAGGCATTTTAGAATTTACAAGCACATTAAATTTTTTTATCTTTCAATGTGCTGAACTTAGGCAACTGATACTGGCTTTTGTGTTTTGTCTTAGTTTAAAACAGGATTTATATATATGATGCTGTTATTAAGTCCTATGGAATCACTTTCAACTCGTTGTTGTGTTAGGTGTCATCAAGTCGGTACCAGTGTATAGTACAATCCTAGGCACAATAAAACTAAACACTGTTTGGGGTCCTGGACCAACCACACAATTGTTGCCACGCTTGAATCCATTGATGCTGCCACTTAGCCAATCCATCTCACTGGGGGTCTTCCTCTTTTTCTGTGACTCTTTACCTTACCACACATATCCTTTTCCAGCCACTGGTCCCTCCTAACAATATGTCCAAAGTATGAGAGATGAAGTTTGTCCATCCTGGCCTCCAAGGAACACTCTGGCTGCACTTCTTCCAACACAGATCTGTTGGTTCTTTTGGCAGTCCATAACACTTTCAATATTCTCCTCCAACAACATAACTCAAAAGCATCAATTTTTCTACAATCTTCCTTATTCCTATGCATTAGTACTGTCCAGCTTTCACTGCATATGAGGTTATTGATAATACCATGGCTTGGGTCAGGCGCAGCTTAATCCTCAAGCTGACATCCTTGCTCTTCAACATTTATAAAGGTCTTGTGCAGATTTGCCTAATGCAAAATACATCATTCGATTTCTTGACTGCTGCTTCCATGAGTGTTCATGGTTGATCCAAGAAGAATGAAGTCCTTGACAACTTCAATATTTTCGCCATGACAAAGAATGTTGTTTATTGGTCCAATGGTGAGGATTTTTGTTTTCTTTACACTGAGATGCAATCCATACCGAAGGGTGTGCTCTTTGATCTTCACCAGTAAATATTTTAAGTCCTCTTCACTTTCAGCAAGCAAGGTTGTATCATTTGCATATCGCAGGTTCTTAATGAGTCTTCCTCCAATCCTGATGCCACATTTTTCTTCACATAACCCAGTTTCTCA
>NW_006408735.1:3866887-3868326 GCF_000296735.1 Chrysochloris asiatica
GAGAGACCTGTGGCTGGAGAAGGATATCATGTTTGGTAAGGTGGAGGATCAGAGAAAAAGAGGAAGACCCCCAATGAGATGGATTGGCAAAGTAACAGAATCAATGGGCTCAACATGGCAACAATTATGAGGCTGGCCCAAGACCTGCAGTGTTTTGTTCTGTTGTGCACAGGGTCGCTATGAATCGGTACCAACTCAATGGCACCTAAAAACAACAAATAAAAATGATAGTGTAGTGGTTACAAGTCAGGCTGCTAACGTAGAGGTAGCAGTTTGAAACTACCAGCTGTTCTGCAAGAGAAAGATGAGGCTTTCTGCTCCCGTAAAGATTTACAGCCTAGGAAATTCTTCACAGGGCAGATATGAGTCAGAATGGACTCCACAGCACACCACTACCACCAAAAAACTGATAGATATTTTTTAAACTTCAGGATTGAAAAGCATTTAATAAAGACCAATGTAGTTTAAAAGATATATTTACTAATTAAAGTAAGTGTTCTTTCCTCAGACTACTATTCAGTTATTGTTGTTAGGTGCCATCGAGTCAGTACCAGCACATAGCAACCCTATGCACAACAGATTGAAATACTGCCTGGTCCAACTTCACAGTTGTTGCCATGCTTGAGCCCATTGAAGCTGCCACTTTGCCAATTCATCTCATTGGGGGTCTTCCTCATTTCCTCGGACTCTCCACCTAACCAAACATGATATCCTTCTCCAGCAACTGGTCCTTCCAGACAATATGTCTGAAGCATGAGAGACAAAGTTTGGCCATCTTGGCCTCCAAGAAGCACTCTAGCTGCACTTCTTCCAAAACAGATCTGTTGGTTCTTTTAGCAGCCCATGGCACGTTTAGTAGTATTCTCCAACACCATAACTCAAAGGCATTAATTCTTCTACGGTCTTCCTAATTCACTGTCCAGCTTTCGTATGCATATGAGGTTATTGAAAATACATGGCCTGGATCAGGTGCACCTTATTCCTCAAGCTGACATCTTTGCTATTCAACACTTGAAAAAGGTCTTGTGCAGCAGATTTGCCTAATGCAAAATACATCCTTTGATTTCTTGACTGCTGCTTCCATGATTGTTGATAGTTAATCCAAGAAGAATGAAGTCCTTGACAACTTCAATCTTTTCTCCATTGATAAGAATGTTGTTTATTAGTCCATTGATGAGGATTTTGGTTCTCTCAACATTGAGATGTAATCCATACTGAAGGCTGTGCACTTTGATTTTCATCAGTAAATGTTTTAAATCCTCTTCACTTTCAGCAAGCAAGGTTGCATCATCTGCATATCGCAGTTTGTTAATGAGTCTTCCTCCAATCCTAAAGCCATGATTTTCTTCATAGAACCCAGCTTCTCATATTATTTGCTCAGCATACAGGTTGAATAAGTATGGTGAAAGAATACAACCTTGTCGCACACCTTTCTTAAT
>NW_006408735.1:3875896-3878641 GCF_000296735.1 Chrysochloris asiatica
ACACCTTTCTTAATTTTAAACCATTCAATGTTCCCATGTTCTGTTTGAACAACTGCCTCTTGGTCCATGTACAGATTCTTCACGAGCACAATTAAGTGTTCTGGAATACTCATACTTAACAATGTTGTCCATAGCTTGTCATGATCCACACTATTGAAAATTTTGTATAGTCACTAAAGCACAGGTAAACATCTTTCTGGTATTCTTTGCTTTCAGTCAAGATCCATCAGACATCAGCAATGATATTCCTCATTCCTCTTCTGAATCCAGCTTGAATGTCTGGAAGTTCTATGTCAAAGTACAATTGCAGCTGTTTCTGTGTTTCCTTTAGTAAAACTTTACTCACATTGGATGTCAAAGAGATTGTCCGATGATTTCCGCATTCCATTGGGTCACCTCTCTATGGAATGGACACAAATATGGATCTCTTCCAATCAGTTGGACAGATAGTTGTCTTCCAAATTTCTTGGCAGAGGTGAGTGAGTGCTTCCAGTGCCACCTCACTTTCTTGAAAGATTTCAATTTTTATTCCATCAATTTCTGGTGCCTTGTTCTTTGCCAATTCCTTCAACACACCTTGGACTTCTTCCTTCAGTATCATTTGCTCTTGATATTATGCTACCTCTTGAAACAGTTGAACATCAACCATTTCCTTTTAGTACAGTGACTCTGTATATTCCTTCCATCTTGTTTTGATGCTTTATGCATCATTCAATAATTTACCCATAGAATCCTTCAGTAACGAAAGTCGAGGCTCGAATTTTTTCTTCAGTTCCCCCAATTTGAGAAATGCTGAGTGTGTTCTTCCCTTTTGGTTTTCTGACTCCAGATCTTTGCACACTTTGTTGTAATATTTGACTTTGTCTTCTCTATCCAACTCATAGAGACGCTGAATATTCTTTCTGAGGCTTTAAATTTTCTAGGGAGTAAAAAGCCTCATCTTTCTCCCACAGAGCGGCTGGCGGGCTTGAACTACAGAGCTTGTGCTTCGCTGTCCTGTGCTTATTGAATGGACCTACTGTTAAATATGATTCCTGTTATAAAAAAATCAATCTATGTCACAGTTTAAATCATGACATCTGAAAAATTAAAAACTTTAAATAATAGACTACATGGTAGATGTTAGTCCTATTTCTTACTACCAGAAACATAAGAGATTTCAACCTGTCTTTATGAAATAGTCTCTGATTGAAATCAAGTAAAAGCAAATAAATGATAGGAAATTAAGAATTAAATTCAATTATGCCATTTCAAAGTCCAGAACCACAGTGAAGGATTATTTCCTTTTATAATTATATAATATTTGCCATGTTTGCCAAAATAAAAATTCAACAGATTTATATTTTCCTTGTTTATTATAAGTCAAAAGTTTTATACCACTTTCATGGTTACTCCTATAATCTATTATCTTACTAAGGATACTATTACATATTATCTTACTAAGGAATTTTTACATTAAAATACTTGGCCTAAAAGATCTCACCAAATAGACTATATAAATCAATGCTTTACAATGAGAATATGATGTGAACCATATATGTAAAAATATTTTTCAGTGTCATTAGAAAGTAAAGACTGACAAAATAATTTTTCAATGCCATTTAATCCAATATATTCAAAATATTAATGTCTTAAAATATGATTAATATAAAACATTTTTGGGTTAATTTACATTCTTATACAATACTTTTGAATTCTTATCTGTAATTTACACTTATGTTAACTGTTGTTGAAAGTGCCGTTGAGTCAGTTCTGAGTTATAGCGAACTTGTATAGGGTTTCCAAGGAAGAGCTAGTAGGTCTGAGTTGCCAACCTTGTGGTTTGGAGTCCAGTGCTGATCCTACTGGTCCATACCAGGAGTCCTTATATTGTATCTCAGTTCAGACTAACCTTATTTCAAATCCTCAATAGTCACAGAGGTTAATGGCTAATGTATTCGACACCACGGCTGTAGATAACAGTTACTAATATACTTGACAAGGCCTTCCCATACAATTTTAAAAATATCATCATACATATAAGCAGTTCTATGTAAGTAAGCAAAAATATCATAGTAGATAACAGAATTTACCCTGTACTAAAATGGGCAGTATAATTTCATCACATATTAATGATTAGACAAAAATAACATTGAAAAATTTTATTTTATAGAATGTGTAGGAGCAATTTTTGCCCACATCTGTCGATTCACTTTAATCACCATTCATCCGTCAGTCCGTTTGTGACTTGTGTGACGCTTGTGTGTTATGTGTGGTGGCTTGTATGTTGCTGTGGTGCTAGAAGCTATTCCACTTGTATTTTGAATACCAACAGGGTCACCATAATGGACAGGTTTTAGTGGAGCTTCTAGACTAAAACAGATTTGGAAGAAGGAGAGGCAGGACACTTCGGAGTGGTTGTTGTTGCTGTTGTTGTTAAGTGCCATCTAGTTGGTCCCGACTCACAGCAATCCTGTATAGCTGTATAGGGTTTCCGAGGAGCGGCTGGTGAGTTTGAACTGCCAGTCTTGTGGTTCAAACCAACCTCTAGTCAAGTGCTTACCAATGGTTATATACTAAAAACCTTGTGAAATCATTGTTAGACATAGTGCCAGAAAATGTGTTCCTCAGGTTGGAAGGCATTCAAAATATGAATGGGGAAGAGCTGTCTCATCAAAATATAAATGGGGAAGATATATCTTCTCAAAGTACAGTTGACCTTAATCATGTGGATGAAGTTAAGCTTTCAGGATATTCATTTGCTGA
>NW_006408735.1:3900331-3904858 GCF_000296735.1 Chrysochloris asiatica
TCCAATCCTGACGCCACGTTTTTCTTCATAGAATCCAGCTTCTTGTATTATTTGCTCAGCATACAGGTTGAATAAGTCTGGTGAAAGAACACAACCTTGTCGTACACCTTTGCCAATTTTAAAGCATTGAGTGTTCCCATGCTCTGTTTGAACAACTGCTTCTTGGTCCAGATACAGATTTCTCAGAAGTACAATTGCCTCATATGCATGTAAAAATTGAAAAAAGAATAAGAAATTCCATAGAAAAAGTGATATTTGAATTATGGTATTAAAGAAGAATATTGAAAGCACCATGGACTGCCAAAAGAACAAGCAAATCCGTCTTAGTGGAAATACAGTCAGGATGTTCCTTAAATGTTGGGGAGACTTCTCTCTTTTACTTTTTACATGTTTTAAGATGGGATCAGTTCCTACAGAAGGAAATAATGCTTGAAAAAGTGAAGGATCAGGAAAAAAGAGGAATCTCACACTAGATGGAGTAACACAATGGCAGTAGCACTGGCTCACAAGTAACATATGTGAAAATTTCACAGGACCAGGCAGTGTTTGGTTCTGTTGTGTATAGGGTCATTATGAGTTGGCCACTAACAAGAACCATCATTATAACCATATGTCCAATCCAGGGTAGATTTGTTGGAATTTTAGACAGTACAAGAGTTCATGGGTGGAGCATATAGTTAAATCTGACTACTGAAAGATGGTAGCATAGTGGTTACGAATTGGGCTGTGAACTGCAATGTCAGCAGTTCGAAACTACCAGTGGTTCCGCGGGAGAAAGAGGAGGCATTCTGCTCCCGTAAATATTTATAGCCTCAGAAACCCTGTGCAGAATCGCTACGAGTCGGAACCGACTGCAGCACTTAACAACAACAACTGAAAGATGGTTCACACACACCCAGAAGTACCTTAGAAGAATGGCCTTGCAATTTGCTCTTGAAAGATTATAGCCTAGAAAAGCATATGGTGTGTGGGCCTATTTTGCACACACAGATGGATAGTCAGAATTAACTTGATGGAAACCTTTTGGCAGAATATGTGAATATAGCAAAGGAAGGCATCATCAACTTATTTAACATTTATTAAGTCCAGATTTGTGCCCATTCAAAAGAGAGTTGACACAACAGAATGAAAATCACTAGACAATATCATTTATATCATATGCCAGTAAAATTTTGCTGAAGAAAATTAAAAAATGACTGCAACAGTATAGCGACAGAGAACTACCAGAAAATCAAGCTGGATTTAGAAGAGGACACGGAACAAGGAGGAGTCCTGGTGTGATGCTATAAGCTAATGTGCTGGACTGCAGAGTCATATGAACCACAATGTCGGTGGTTCAAACTCACCAGCCACTCCTTGGAAACCCCATACGGGGTCGCCATGGGTCGGAAATGACTTGATAGCACTTAGTAACAACAACAACAAAGAATATCACTGCTGACATCAGCATGATGTCAGGATGATGGCTGGAAGCCGAGAATACCTGAAAGATGTTTACTTGTGCTTTATTGTCTATACAAAGACTTTTAACTGTGTGAATCATGCCAGGCTATGGAATAACATTGTGAAGAATGGCTATTCCAGAACATTTAATTGTACTCGTGAGGAACCTGTACATAGATCAAGAGACAGTTGTTTGAAGAGAACTAGGGGATATTGAATAGTTTAAAATCAGGAAGGTTTGTGGTATGGCAGTATTCTTTCAATCTGCATGCTGAGCAAGTAATCTTAGAAGCTGGATTAGATGAAGAACATGCCATTGGGACTGGAGGAAATCTCATTAACAACCTTTGATATGCAGGTGATATTTGCTTGTGAAAGGCATAGTTACTGATGAAGATCAAATGCCATAGCCTTCAGTATGGATTGCACCCCAATGTAAAGAAAACAAAACTCATCCCCAGTGATCCAATGCATAACATCATAATAAATGGAGAAAAGATTGAAGTTGTCATAGACTTCATTTTGCTTAGATCCACAATCAACACTCATGGAAACAGCAGTCAAGAAATCAAATGATGTATTACACCAGACAAACCTGGTGCACAAGACCTCTTTAAATGTTGTATAGGGTTTCCGAAGAGTGACTGGTGAGTTTGAACTATAGACCTTGTGGTTGAGATTCAAACAGACCTTGTGGTTGAGTGTTTATCCTACAGCACCACATCAGGCCTCCAAAAGGAAATTATTGCAATGATAAATTCAGTACCTAACTGATATAATGAATGAAAAGGAGACTTGGTAGGGTAGCAGGTTACCCATTGGGTTGCTAACCACAAGGTCAGCAGTTCAAATCCCACCAGCGGCTTCTTCAGAAGAAAGATAAAGCTTTGTTTTTCCGTAAAGATTTAGTCTTAGAAACCCTATACAGGGTGACTTTGAGTCAGAACCAATTCTATGACATTCCATATCACCATCATAATGAATAAATATAAAAACAAAAGCTTATTAAGCAGATGACACAAGCATTGATAACTAGAAAAAAATCTCTAAAACACTGGTGCTCATTGTACAATTTCAATTAAAAAAATCAAAACTTCTTTATCAGTTTGCACCTTTCACTATAGTCTTCTTAGTTAACACCATTTCCTCCCTATTTCCTTCAAAATATGAAAACGCAAAACTAATTTTCAGGAATCTTGGTATAGTCTCTCTTTTGCCTCTAAGGCAGAGCAGTGTTTACATTAGCGTTTTGGCTTTGTTATGTTATTTTGCTTCTCTTTTGTTTTAAATGAGAATGATAAACCTTCAGGTTTATCAGAAATTTGGATCCGTACTCACTGATAAATGTTCCCCAAAATACCTAATAAGATTCTTTTAATGTTTATGTGCATAAAAGTATAGACTGCCCAGACCTTGGGAAGGTACTATCTCCATTGACCATAGTAGTTAAATCTGGAATCTCCAAACACCTTTCCTGATACTTTCACCAGACATTTTAATACAGTATTCCCATTAGTAACTCACTTTACTATTCTTACTTGGAGTGACTAGAAAGGAAAATTACCATAGCAGCACAGGAAGGGAATAGGTAAGGATGTGGGAAATTAGTTAGGAAGGGGTTGGGGTAGGACACTGAGGCCAGTAAAGGACAAAAGAGTCATTTTGCATCAGGCATTTGCACTCCCCACTCCATCACTGTCAATTCCAAATTTAGTGTCAGCTAAGTGCCAGGATAGGTTTGTATTTCTCCCTTCCCCAATCTTAGAAATAATTCTTTGCCTCAGTGTCTCCCTAAGGAAACAAGGGGAGAAAAAATCCCTTGACTTGATTTATTCCTTATTTTATTTAATTTTTAACATTTCAGTTCACATTTTATTTTTTCATAAATAGAAATAACCGATGTTACAAAATGATAAGTTTGAACTTTGGAAAGATTTTTATTAAATGATCACTTTACAAGTTGGACACAATAAACAACAATATAAAGAAATTCAATTTAACAATTAGTCAACTCTTTTATTTAAATACATACCAGCAACCTACAAATTTAGGAACATCAACACCCATAATCATTCTCAAAATTATTAGTATAAAACAATTACACAGATTACAGAATAAGGGAATCATGGATTAAAGTTCTTTTTAAGTGCTAAAATAGTTTAATCATAAGCATCTCACTTCTCATACCAGCCTTTCCACTTCATTGATTTGTGTATATGAACCATAAAACCCCATCAATATCAGTTTTAATGTGGTTTTCTCCTGCAGTGTTCACAATAAGCCAAGATAAAATATTTTCCATCATTACATTACATTGGTTTGTGGATGCTGTTAGTAAAAGGATGACATAACAGTGTGTTCATAAAGCAACTACACATGGAGCTTATGTTCCAAGGCTCAATTTTCAGGCCACAACATATGAATCTATGTTTTCTTTATTGATTGACAGCTCAAGGCTCATTAACATTTCTATTTCAATCAAGTTAAAAGAGATTTATAGGTTTGAAATGGAATAGGGTCCCCAAAGTAGATGGGAGGGTAAAAACTAAATAAATGCATCTCTAAATCTGTTTAGTCATTTCTATATTCCAGATGAAATATTTCAATAAAGAATAGGAAAAATAAGGGGAGAAAATAAAGTTCTCTGTATCCTATTACAGAGCAACAAAGCTCTGGAAAGTCACTGGAGAACTATGAATTTAGCTTTCTGAAGAAACTCCAGACTCAGGAGAGTAATTGATCCTAAGGAGCAGTAGATGGACATGCAGTGTTTTGCACATTGTATTTATATGGCATCGCAGAACATTAACCATTTAATAGTAAAATTTTAATGAAACTGGTCTGTCATTTTAGAAAATGCTAATGTTACAAAATGATAATTTTGATCTTTGGAAAGTTTTTTTTTTTTTTATTATTATTTTAAAGTAAGTTAAAACATTAGAGTATTTTTGAGTTAGTAATGTTAATGAACCAGAATTGATATGTACCATTTGTAAATAAAGGTAATGCATGCATAAAGTATTATTTTTAAAATAACAATACATTTAATGGATAATTTTTAAAATGTGTATTTCATTTTAATTT
>NW_006408735.1:3904958-3918437 GCF_000296735.1 Chrysochloris asiatica
GTCGATTATAATATTCTAGTAGGATAAGTTTTTAATATATTAATGCTATATTAAAGAACGACAGTAATATATAGTTACATTATATTACATATGTATGGTATTAAAATTTATTATTGGTAACAAAATCTATCTTGAATATATATGCCATAAAGAATTAAAGATGATACTAGATATGCAAATTCTACAACAATATTATAAGAATTAGGAATTTCCTGGAGGTCATCTACATGAGCACAAGAATCATCGCAAAAACTATACTTTACAGATGGGAAATAAGATAATTCCATCAGAAATGAAATTGTGAAATATGTATAATGATACAAATTAACTACAGTACTGTAAAACTTTGTATCCAATTGGTAACATGACCAGATATTCACAGACTTGAAAAGAAAATGTTCACCATATGTTTTAAATGCTGAAGCTTGCAGGATTAGGTCGAAGTTTTCACCTTCTTTTTCCCACTTCCCCATCCACCGCTGCATTGTACAGGATTGTCTTGGAATGATATACGTTCGTTCTTAGAAGATCTTGTATTTGTTATCATTGCTGCAAGTATCCCCTTAACTGAACAACCTAGAGAGTAACATTAAATGCACACTTTCACTTAACATAATCCAAATAACATTACATTTTTTAAAGTAAGAAATATATTGAAGTCAATAATGTGCATTTGAGAACTCTATGATTTTTGCATTTCTAAAAGTATCTTTCTTGACTGTTCTTCTGTTTGTAAAATAATATAATCCAAGTTTAGAATTATTGTGTTTAATTCTGACTCTTGGAGACCTTGCATGACAGAATATAACTGCCCCTTTGGGTTTTCTTGACTGTAGACTTTATAGAAGCAGGTAGCCATGTCTCTCTCCCAAGGAGCCAATAGATGGGTTGGAACTGGTAACATTTAGGTTAGTATCCAAGTGCTTAATCATTGCAACACCAGGGCTTCTGAAATTCTACTTAGATCAAATAAAAGCATCTAGTATATTAGCCATATTATAGAAGTTTTCTTTTATCTACATGAGTCAAATTTCTTTGGCATTTCAAGACTAAGAGATGATATATAGTCTTACTTTTAGATATTTAAAAACTATATTTTCTTAAATAGTGAACATTTTTACAAGTTTATATTCATATAAATAATGAATGTTTTAAGATAAAATTTAAAAAAGATCCTAATAAAAAGACTTCTTCAGAAAAAAGGAATTATTGGTAAAATGGAAAAAATACTAGTTCTAGAATTAAAATACATTTATGGGTTTTGGTTTGGCTCCATAAAACACTACTTGATCTATAACCCAGTCACAGATTCTCTGAACCTTTAGTTTTGAGCCTCCGTTTTATAAATGGGGATAATTATATCTTCATTTCAGAGTGAAGATTGCCTTTCTGATTATGTTGAAGTGGCAATCAAATCTGTGAGAGTGCTTTGTAAACTGTTGTTGTTGTTGCTTTGTAAATAGGGGCTACAAAATGGAAGGAATTATTACTTATATTCAAGAAATTAGAAATGATCCAGAGAAATGTAATAAAAATGCATAGAGGATTAAGACAAATAGTAATCACAAGAACAGACTTGTGGATTTGGAATATTTTGTTCTGTAAGAACCTAAGATGCCATTAAATACTATTAAAGAATTATGATCATCTGTTTATATCTCCAGAGGATTAATTAAGAGCACAGGGATGTCTGGGGAAAGGGCTTAATATCAGCAGTGTCATGCCAGGGTTCCTCAGTACTGGCTTAAGGCTAAGTTTTAAATCAGGTGACTATTCATTGTGATGCTTTTGTGCTTAAATAACTTTGTTGTTGTGGTTAAGTGCTTTGAGTCAGTTCCAAATCATAGCAAACTTGTATAGAGTTTTCGAGGAGCAGCTGGTGAATTTGAACCACCGACCTTGTAGTTCAAACTGACCCTGTTCTCCAGTGCATTATCCCACAGTGCCACACCAGAACTTTAACTTTAGGTGGTAAAAAATCAACACCCTAATTATTTTTAGATCTATGCATTTTCACCTAAAAACTTTAAATACTTAAAATGTATGTTAACTAGAACACAGAAACATTAGACCATTTGTGGAACGAGGTCATTTGGTGCAACATGGTATTGGCTACGAATATCTACATTATAGTTAAAAGCTCTTTAAGAACAGTGTGTTGTTTTATTGTACTTTTGTTTTTAATCTCAAAACAATTAGGGGAACTAATTCAAAGAAATTAATGAACCTTTATAAAAGAAGCATATTTTACCTTTGGTATTAAAACAACAAATATTACTAATGAAAGGCAAAAAAAAATATTTTTAATTATGAAAGGGTGTGCAAGACCCAGAGAGGCTAAATGCCTACGGCTATAGGCTCACGTCTGTAATGGAGTTAGAAACATAAGCTAGCTGATGAATTGAGACAACTTTCCACCTAGCACTCTGTAAAGGCAATTGATATTTGCAGCAGAAGCTGGCAATTGAGAGAGATTTCAACTGAAATTGCCTTCTACATGGGGGCAAGATTTATCCTTTGCTAAGCTATTCCCTGGAAGTTCAGTAGTCTTTTATGAAGCTGCAATCTCTCTTCCAAACAGTAGGACTGGTACTGGTGCATACAAGCAAGAATTTCCTAGATTATAAACTAACAGCTTTTTTAAAAAAAATAACAAAGCATCCTAAACACTTACCCTTCTTCGACTTACTCTTTATGTATTGGAAAAGTCTGGTTTAATCTTTTTCCAAAGAACAGAATGGAAGCCTAATTTTATCCAGTTTTTTAAAAAATAATAGTAATAGCAAGACTGTGTCCCAGTAGTGAAAAATTCTTTGATGAGCATACTATTTCCTGAATATCAAGTGTGTATTTACAAAAACACATTATAAAGGGTGGAGTGAGTAGTGAAAAGCGATTGGGATAGATTTAGAATTCAGATACATTTACGTAAAATAAAAACTATTGTTGTTAGGTATCATTGACCCTATGTAAAGCAGAATAAAATATTGTCCCAAAGGTAAAAATGTGTGACCCTATGTAAAGCAGAATAAAATATTGTCCCAAAGGTAAAAATCAGTGGTTAATAAAAGATTAAGTATAGTTCCAAAGACACAAAGATTTTGTTTTAATATAGTAAAGGATAAATCAAGTTACATATGAGCAATGTTCAGGGTAACGATGCATTGAAATAGGTATGTCTTTCACATACAAGTATAATTCCATAACAGTTAGTTACTGATTAGTAATACTTGGACTAAACCATGTTAATATAAAGAGATCTTATTTACAGAGCCATCATAGATGGAACCTGATAGAATGCGAGAAGAATGTGAAGCACATTCTCAAATTCATTAAGTAAATACGTAAATAAATAAACTGACCTACTGGACTAGTTAATACTGGATAACTCCTTGAGACTATTGTCCTGAGGTACTCTTTAAACCTTGAAACAAAACTGAAAGTCACCTTTTAGCATAATAACATAATTGCTCACAACATCACAGAATATCACCTATGAGTACAGGCTTCCTTTTTTGTACCTTTAAAAAATCCTCTATATGAGACCAAAAGGGTCAACAATTACTTTAAAATAAGATGAAATGTAAAGAGGTAGGGAAACTAGATTAGGGGAATTGGAACAACCAAAACAGAAATATTAAGAACGTCTACACAATGTGAAGAATATAACCAATGTTACTGAACAATTGGTATAGAAATTGTTGAATAAGTAATGGTATAAGCCTTCACAGAAACACACAAAAAAATGTTATTTTACAATGATACATCATTTCAACAGCTTTTTCTTTAATATAAAATTGAATGAAAATGACAAATATTCAAAAGAGTGGTACTTTCTGTACAAAACAATAAAATATTTCTAGTGTAATATAGTTCCAAAATAATTATTTCAAAATGAAATATATTGAATTGTTTTAAAACATACCTTTTCTTTAGACCAAAGCCTTATTCTTAACTATATTTCTACTTTCTTTAGAAAAAATCATTTAGGACTTTTCTACTGACCACACATTTACCATATGGTATATTCTTTCCTCTGGTAGCGTAGTGGTTACGAATCGGGCTGCGAACCTTAAGGTCAGCGGTTCGAAACTACCAGCCGCTCCGCGGGAGAAAGATGAGGCTTTCTACTCCCGTAAAGATTTACAACCCTGTACAGGGTCGCTATGGGTCGGACCCGACTCGATGGCACTTAACAACAACAACAACAATATTATTATGCTAAATTTGCTATTTTGATAAACTTTCGAATCTTTTTGTAGTCATCAACAAAACTATCTTAAAAGATACTTTGCAAAATTATATTATTTGGTATAATTCCTCCAACAAATAAACACATTATAAAAATCATATGAAGTAATATTATAATACAGGAATAACATAGAAAATTAGTCTTCAATATAGTATAAATATTTAAGAGAATATATAGAACATTTTTCAAAACAATATCTGTGGTATGTTTAAAAACTGTGGGATTTTTGTTTGCTATGTGTAAAGAACAATTTTAACAGTAATCAATACAACTTATTCTCTCATTGCATTTAGTAAAAGTTTTTTTTTTTAATCATCGTATAAATTCTCAAATCACTAGATATATAGAAAGAAAATTGAGGAGTAAAACAACACATCTATGAAGGAGCTATATTTTGGCATTCATTGCAAAACCATTATTTTGCCCTATAATTACTTGAGAAATAGAAAAAGAAAATAAAGAAGCAATTTAATACAATCAATATATAATCATTCTACAATTACCACCTTCAAGAAAACAAAAGAGCAAAGGACTCCTGCCTCAAGAAATTGATAATAGAGCTAGGCCTACTAATAGGCTCTTGGGACCAAAAAAAGAAAAAAATTATGACTGCGGGACTTTTGACAGATTTTTCCCTTTTGTGGAACATTATTGCTATAGATTTTATATTTCTTTAATAAGAATCTGCTGCATATTTACAGGTGATCATACATACCAATCATTCAGTCTCACTTATGTGCCAAAAGTATGTCTAGAAGAGTCTACTCTATTTTCCAAGAAGACATTTCTCTGCCATGTAATCTGTGTTCTGCAAAAGATTTGTTCTGGTTCTTTAAAAATATTTTTTTTAATTTTTAGGTTAAATCTTTGGTTCTTTAACAAATGTCAAGGTCTACATATGCTGTGTTTTGATAAGTAATTTAATATGTAAAATGCTTTGAATGAATCTCCTGGTATGTATTTTAAAACTTTGTTAAACAGGTCATAATAGAAATATCATAATACATAGTAATACGTCATTGGATTTTCATAGATACACCCAACACTTTGTGGCTGGATATAGAAGTTATTTCAAAGTTCTTCCCATATTGTACTACTTAACAACAGATACAGCATAAGCAAAGCATGGAGGGGAAAAAAAATCAACATTTTAATGAAAGTGACCAGAACAAATTTTTAGCAGCAAAGCGTTTACATCAATTTAAGTGCTGTGAATGAGTTACATGGGGAAAGTCTGAAGTTGAGGTAGATATTACAATGTTCAAATAACAGTTGCTTACATCTGAACTTGGAGTTGAATGATCATTTATAGTGAATTAATGTTAGGTCAATAATTTAAAGTTTACTACTGAGGATAAAAATAAAATAAATAACAAAGAAGTTGTTTGGATTTCCTGAATGTAGCAAGGTGGTTTTGCTGAATTAAGTATCTTACGTGAAAAATAATGTTAGTAATTTCTGAACATATTAATAAAAATTTTTTAAAATCTCAACTGAACATCTATTATTATACCTCTTATCCAATATCCCATAGACCTATAAAATAAGAAAATCAAAAGTCTGATATAAAAGGTAGTCACAATGATATTCATAGCATTTGTTATTGATACTAGTAATCTAGATGTCTATTTTTCTTAATCAACAAATCATTGTGTAAAATATAGTTTGCTTTGTCTATGTACATTTATTTTGAAAAACAAACAATTCCTAATGAACATAAAAGTGAATTCCAAAAAAGGAATTGCCATTATAGAAGATATTATTATAGATTTTTGACTTTTTGGTCTAGAATTTTTGAGACCGCCTCATTATGTGTACTGTTTTATTATTTTTACATACATATTGTGTTGCTTTTTTCTTAAAGAAAATTATATTCAATTTTTTTTCCTTGAAAAAAATTTTTTTGAGTAATTTGTATTTGGTCATAAAATCTAAAGAGATTTGTATGAATTGTTTCAGAAGTAGATTGACTTTATTTCATTGTGGTCTTTAACTAAAACCCTTCTTTCCAATGATAACAATTCTATATGACCTTGATATTGCATTTTTCTGACTTTCCACTGACCTACTGCGTATCTATTTGGCATTTTCACTTCTAAGTTGACTAGGTAATGAAAATTGTAACTTAATAAGCAGCTAAGAATTAATTCACCAATCTCTAAGCACCTAGACCACTCATTTCCTGTGACACAATTTGTTCAGAAAGGAACTCCAAGAATCAGGTCATACGTTCTCTTATCATTTCCAAAAAGGTCTATTCCCAAACGCTCCAATAATTTTGTCTTAATCTTTCTCTTCAGAGCTCTATACAATTTCATTATATTTACAACTAAGCGTCCACAGTATATGAAAGTATTTTTTTTACCCTTAATTTATATGTGTATTCCTTTGAAACAGCTCAGTTCTTATATTACATTATATTTTAAACTTCTAATTATCCTCTCAAGTCATCATTTTCCTGTGTTAGTTTTGCCAGAGATATTAAGCAAAAGTATGCATTTTAAGTAAATTGAGGAATGCTTATCACTGAGCAGGGTTTCTCTGGAATTTAAACCTTTAAATCCCAAATTCAATTTTCAAGATCAGTTAGGATCTTTGAGAGCTTTAACGTAAATCTTTACTTACTTCATTCACTTATTCAACATGTATTTGTTTAGGGCCTATTATATGACAGGCATGGTTCTATTCCCCGTTTCCAGTGGAACTTTCCTGTCAAATTTCTTATGAAAGCCAAACAACAATAGTAACTGTCACACTGTAGTTGCTTTATATTTGACTCTATTTTCATAATTCCAACTTTACAGCCCTCATATGGAACTTGTATAAAACAAATACTTATTTCCACATTCCCAGATAGTGAAGACTTGTGGATAGGTTTCCCAAAAATTTTTCATGGAAACTTTCATTATCCCTTTTCATGCTTATTGGTTCTTAGCAGGGAGACATTTGGCAACAATAACATGACTAGCCTGAGGATTTATATTATTGCACTTCAGTGTCATTCATTTGGCAAATGAATTTCACATTTGACCATACCCATTTATTTTTGCACCACTTTAGCCAGTGTAAGAAATTGGTTTGAAAACAATGGTAACAACAATTTAAAAAACAATTAAAAAGTAAATATTTATTTAAGAAAGAAAATGATCACGAACGAAAAGAGTAAAAACTAAAAGTATTACATTTATGCACAATGCTTTAATCTATTATCAATAGAGCATACATGGTTCTTGTTTTCAAAAATGTTAATGTTATTTTTTTTTCACAAACAATAAATGCAGTTGGCATATGGATAGCTACCTCTCTCACACAAGTTCAGATGAAATTTGTCTTTCTCTGGATAATGTCAACTGCTGTTGAAACTAGCTACTGTTTTAGATCTACAAACATTATTATTCTGTGGTTACTTGTTGTTATGTGCTGTCGAGTCAGTTCCGACCCATAGCGACCCTGTACAGGGTTTCCAAGGGTGTAAATCTTTACGGGAGTAGAAAGCCTCATCTTTCTCCCGCAGAGCAACTGGTAGTTTCGAACCGCTGACCTTAAGGTTCGCAGCCCGATTCGTAACCACTACGCTACCAGAGCTCTTTCTGTGGTTACTAATAACTGTTATATCTAACTGTGCCTGGAATTATTATTATTCATTGTTTCACTAAACTAGCTAGAACTTTTCAAATAAACAGTATCAAGCTGTTAAAATCAATTGTTTATTGTATGTCTGCTCTGTGTTAGACTTAAAAAAAACACACACACAGGGAAAACCTATTATTAGATGATTCTACTTTCTAAAAGTTTCTCCGTTTATAAAAGTAATTAATTTTGCTCATCCAATTATGGTTATTGGAATATTTTAAGGGTTGAAGTGTAAATTTATTTAATCAGTTGTCAAAGTTCAAGGATAAAATATCAAGACCTAAAAAGTCTGTATTTTCAAGTGCCATCCCAAAGATTTTAGATGAATAAAAAAGAGTTACTGGTTCAAGAAAAAATAAAAAAGACACTAAAGCTTAAAATTTTACATTGTGAGAGGCTAGATTTTGTTGAGCAAAATAATAATACTAATGCTATGAGATACAGTTCTAGCGACTCTACTGATTGTCGTTGTTATGTGTCGTGGAATCCGTTCTAATTCATAGCGATCCTGTATAGGGTTTCTGTGGAGTGGCTGGTGAGCTTGAACCACTAACCCTGTGATTCAAACTGATTTAGCAGTCCAGTGCATTAACCCACAGCACCATACCAAGACTCTACTGATATGTTACCTTAAGTCAAACAGATTAAAAAGAAAAAGAGAGAGAGAGAGAGCAAGAGCAGGTAAACAAAAGCAGATTTCATTACACATAGAGCAACAAGGTTTAACACAGCCACAACTGTTTATACCTTCTTACTTTTCCTTTGCTTTTTATGTAGGGGAGAAAACAATGTCTCAAGTAGGATTTAAGTTTGAATCTTTTTAATGGAAAATCTGAAAGTCAATTTATTGCTTTTCCATGATGCCTGGTGTGGCACTGTAGGATAAGCACTGGACCGAAAGGTCGGTTTGTACTGCAAGTCCAGTGGCTCAAATTCACCAGTTGCTCCTTGGAAACGCTATATAGAGCATTGCTATGAGTAGGAACCAACTCCACAGGACTTAACAACAATCATGAATTTCTACAACAATAGATATAGAGAGTGAATGTCAAGTGATTGTTTCATTTATTAAGATTTATAGCCAGAACATAATCATTTACAAGTTTATCAGTTCATTAAGAATATAACTACAATGTTCACATTTAACAACCTAATTGCTGTATAGTAAGCATCAATACATTTTTGTTTGAATATGATAATTTAATGTATTAAATGTTCTAAAAGAGTACAATGTGTTTATTGCCCTTTTTTTTTTCTTTTTCTCATCACTCAGGTGGAAATACCACAATAAAAGAGAAACATTGAATTGAGTTTCGCTATGCTTCAGGTTCTTGCTTGGCACTTTATAGTCTATATCTTTTTCAGTCTTCACTATAATGCTGCAAGATAATTTATTGTCAAGATACATCATCATCCATATTTTTAATATGAAGGAAATAAGGCTAGGAAGTTAACTTCTTTTATCTTATAGAAGTCAATATTTTTATTTAATATTCAGCAATAAAATATATCTCTAGTATCATAGTATAAAAAAAGAAAAATCATTAGTGAAGTACATTTTAAGATGGATATCTCTTTTTGCATGACTTATAATGGAAAGACCAGTTCATTACTTAAAAGTAAGTCCTATAAGACTGAAAATTAATGGGCTAAATCAAGGAAAGACAATGCTATTTTCTATTTCCACATTGACAAAACAGATGAGAAAGATACGTCTATATATCCATATCTATCCATCTATTTTACAGCTGCTAATATGACTTTTTAAATTTAAGAATTTTTTGTCTAAAAGTTTTTCTCAGATTTGTTCATCCTTTACCTATATCAATGCTTCTTTCCAAAGATAGCACCAATGTTCTCAGCAAACTTGGTATTAAAAGAAGTTCTAAAATTGCTTAAAATATATGCCTGTTTTTGAGGGATCTAGCTGTATTACATGGACATACAGATTAATAACATAACATAACATTAATTAGTAATGTCTCCCTTGAACCTTGCAAAAACACACATGGAACACTAGAGTTTTCTTTTATGTGCTATTTTCTTTAAGATAATATGTGAGGAAAATTTCACATCAGAGTAATATAATTACCCAGATATTCTAAAGGTCACACACAAATAAAACCAGTGTGCTAATCATGAACTGGAAATTAAATCAAAGTTTTATAAATAATTTCACTGAATATATTCAAGCAGGATATATGATTAAACATACCTTTTATTCACTTTTGAACATTACATGGGGCAAAACATTCAGCTAAATGCAGTTTTTAAACATCCAGTGAGGAAATCACTTATCTACAAATGTAAATTATGAAAAATAAAGGGCTAGTAGGAAGTAATGCTGTTGTTAAGTGTTGTAGCATTGGTTCTGACTCATAGCAATCCTATATAGGATTTCTGATAAGTGGTTGCTTGGTTTGAACAGCTGTGGTTAACAGTCCAGTGCTTATCCTACAGTGCTACACCAGAACTGTGTAGGAAGTAATGTTGTTGTTAAGTGCTATAGAATCAGTTCCAACTGATAACGATTCTGTATAGGCTTTCCAAGGAGTGCCTGGTGAATTTGAACCCCTGATCTTGCAGTTCAAACTGACTTTGTGGTCCAGTGCATATCCTATAACTCCACACCAGGACTCAGTAGTGACCTTGCCCTGTATAGGGTTTCCATGAAGCAGCTCGTAGGTTTGAACTGCCAAGTTTGTGGTTCACAGTATAGTGTTGATCCTATAGCAACACACCAGAAGTAATAGGAAGTAACGGCGGTGGGGGTAGTGGCTGTGCGCCATAGAGCCAGTTCTAACTCAGAGCAACCCTGCATAGGATTTCTGAGGCTGTAAATCTTTATGGGAGCAGAAACCCTTATCTTTCTCCTGCAGAACAACTGGTAGTTTTGAACTGCTGACCTACTAACTAAGGTTGGCAGTCCAACTTATAACTACACTACCAGAGCTCCTGAATCTTTTGTTATTAAGTGCTGTTAAGTTGATTCCGACCCTTAGCGGCCCTGGATAGGGTTTCCAAGAAGCAGCTGGTGAGCTTGAACCACCCACCACGCAGTTCAAATGACTTTGTAGTCTGACCCATTAGCCCACAGCATCACACCATTTGACTCCTTAACAGAGCTGTCAAAATGGTCCAAGTGAAAGTCAGTGACCTTGGAGTCTAGAAAAACTGGAATTTCAAAGGAGATCTGGGTAAGAAGCAGGGTAGTGGGATTAGAGAATGTCAAAATCACAAAATCGGCAGGTAAATACAATAATAAAACGTTAGTATATTGATAAATTAAAATAAAATAATTTATACATAGTGTTATAAACCATCATATGTCATTCTGTCATACTGTGGTGGCTTGTATGTTATTAAGATCCTGGAAACTCTGCCACCAATATCTTAAACAGCAGCAATGTCACACACAGTGGGCAGGTTTCAGCTGTGCTTTCAGAGCAAGACAGACTAGAATGAAGGAGAGACAAACTACTGAATGTTTAGCCACGGAAAACCTTATGAATAGCACCAGAACACTGTTAGATGTAGTGTGAGAAGATGAAAACAGTATGAATAGCATCAGAATTTTGTCAGATATAGTGGAGGAAGATGAGCCCCACAGATTGCAAGGCACTTAAAATATGACTATGGAAGGGATGCTTCCTCAAAGCAGAAGTATTGATGATGATGATGTGAATGGAGTAAAGCTTTCAGGTCCTTCCTTTGCTGATGGGGCACAACTCAATATTAGGAATAACAGCTGCAAATATCCATTTGTAATCAGAATATGGAATACATGAAGTATGAAACTAAAAAAATTGGAAATTGTCAAAAATGAAATGGAATGCATAAAGATTGCTATCCCAGGCATTAGCGAGTGAAATGAACTGGTATTGGTCATTTGCAATCAGACTATTGTATGATTTACCAAGCGTGGAATGAAAAATGAGGAGGAATGGCATCACTTTTATCATCAAAAAGAAAATCTATTTTGAAGTGCACTCTGTGGTAGGATAATATCCATATGTTTACAAAGAAAACCAGTTAATATCATTATTCAAATTTACATACCAACCACTAATGACAGTGAGGATGAAAATGAAGAATTCTACCAACTTCAGTCTAAATTAATCAAACATACAATCAGATGCATTGATAATTACTGTTCATTAGAATGCAAAGGTGGGAAAAAAGATGAAGAATCAGGATTTGGAAAACATGGCCTTGGTGATAGAAATGATCCTGGAGATTGCATTATAGTATTTTGCAGGACCAATGAATTATTCATTGCAAATAACTTTCTAAACATCATAAAAGATGCCTATACACATGGTCTTCACCAGATGGAATTCAAAGAAATCAGATTAACTACATTTGTGAAAAGAGATGATAGAAAAGTTTAATGTTATCAAACAAAACGAGGCAAGGGACAGACTGTGTAAAAGACAATCAATTGTTCATATGTACTTCTAGGCTGAAGTTAAAGAGGATTGAGGTTAAGTCTCCAAGAGCCAAAATATGACTTTGAACATATCCCATCTAAATTTAGAGACCATCTCAAGAATAGATTTGATGCATTTGACCAAAGACCAGAGAGCTGTGGGATGACATTAAGAACATCTTACATGAAGACAGCAAAAGTCATTAAGGAGACAAGAAAAGAAAGACCAAAATGGATGTCAGATAAGATTAAGAAACTTGCACTCTAGTGTAGATATTGTGAAGCAAATGAAAGAAATGAAGAAATAAAATTGCTGAACACAAAACTTCAAAGGTCAGTAGAGACGACAAAGTAAAACATTACAATAAAATGAGCAAAGACCTAGAATTAGAAAACTAAAAGGGGAGAAGAGGCTCAGCATGTCTCAAGATGTAAGATCTGAAGAAAAATAATTGCAGTCTCAATTTGCAATATTGAAGAAAGGTGACCCAAAGAAAATGTGGAAATCATTGAACAATATCACTAATATCACATGCAAGTAAAATTTTGCTGAAGAGAATTAAAAATCATTTGAAGTAGGACATTGACAGGGAACAGCAGTAAATTCAAACTGGATTCAGATAAGAACACAGAATGAGGGATACCAGTACTGATGTCAGATGTATCTTGACTGAAAGCAGAGGATACAAGAAAGGTGTTTACTTGTGCTTTGTTGGCTCTGCAGAGGCTTTTGTTTTGTGGTTCATAAGAAACTATGGGTAAGATTGAGAAAAATAGATATTCTAGAACCCTTTATTGTGTTCCTGTACAGAGATCAGAACAAAGAGATACTGAATAGTTTAATATCAGGAAAGGTGTGTGTCAGGGCTGTACCCTTTCACCATACTTATTCAATCTGTATGCTGAGCAAATAATCTGTAAAGTTGGATTATATGCAGAAGAACATGACATCGGGATTGAAGGAAGAGTCATTACCAACCTGTGGTATGCAGATGACACAAAGTGAACAATGCTTAAGATACTTACTGATGATGATCAAAGACCACAGCCTTCAATATGCATTACACCTCAATGCAAAGAAAAAAAAATTCTCACAAGGAACCAATAAATAACATCAAGATAAATGGAGAAGAGTTTGAAGTTGTAAAAGACTTCAATATGCTTG
>NW_006408735.1:3919740-3920340 GCF_000296735.1 Chrysochloris asiatica
AAGAATGATAAACAAACTGTGGTACATGCACACAATGGAACATTTTGCTACCTTGAAGAATAACAAGGAAGCTGCAAGCCACCGCATAACATGGATGGACCTTGAGGACATTACGTTGAGTGAAATTAGTCAGTCACAAAAGGAGAAATACTACATAAGACCACTTAGAAAAAGAACCCATACAAAGGAGGGGGGAATTATTTTTTGGTTACTGGAATGTGGGGGGTAGGATGACGGGAGGGAGGGGAAGGTGAGCACAGGGTAGGGAATAGACATAGGATAGTTTGGGTGCTAGGGAGGGGACCAATACACAACAAAGGGGAGGAGAATAGAAGAACAAAGCAGACAGGAAAACAATTAGGCAGGTTTGCCTGGGCTAAGTGGGACAGAGGTAAATAATGATGTATGCACAAACTTGGAACAACAGGGCTCTGGAACACGGGGATTGAGACATGGTTGGAATGCACAAAAGGGGGGAAATAATATTAAGATGCTTGGCTGTCTTTTGAATCTTGGTTTCCTTGGCATATCGTTATAAAATAGACACTTGAGGAAGAGAGAAAGGAATAGTCAGAAATAGCACCATAGAAAGCTTGTAAG
>NW_006408735.1:3921955-3922720 GCF_000296735.1 Chrysochloris asiatica
ATTGGACAGCACTTAACAACATCATAAGTACACGCTGAGAACAATAAAAACAAATACATTTTTCATAAGCAATATTGCTTGTTTTTTGAATAATCAAAAAAATACTTATTTTTAAAGTGCAATATAAACTTTACTAAGTATGGAGGGGTAGACTGGATTAGACCATTAATTGCTCATATGCAAGTTTAAGCTGAAGCTGAAAAATGAAAACAACTCCACAAGAATCAAAATATTACCTTTAGTATATCCCACCTGGATTTAGAGATCATCACAAGAACAGATTTAATGCATTAGACATAATGACCAGACCAGAAGAGATGTGGGATGACATTAAAAACATTAACATAGGATTTATGGTAGGATAGCAAACTAGGCAGAAGCACTGCATGGACCCTTTATAACAAATTGTGAGAGACCAAAAGAAACAGACACCAGTGAAAATTCTGGAACCTTGAACTTCAGAGGAAAGGTTATAGAAATGGAGTGAATGCTTGCTGGGAGGAGAAGCTGAGCAGAGAGGGCGAGAGAGGGATACTGACTAGTGAATAGCTGGTCAGACTCAACACAGCCACCTTGATCTTTTGGAAGCAGCTTTGGCAATAGAAGGTGGCTAGCGTGGCAGAGCAGATTCACATAGACAACAGGAAAGTTGTGATTCCTTCTTTTTCACCCCATTTCCCTGGTGACCAGAGGTGAGGCCAGCTCCCACCGTTATTCACCAACAGCACAGAGCCTGCTCTTCAGGAGTATGGAGCTATGCGATTG